>NC_081560.1:186296918-186405072 GCF_022355385.1 Mustela nigripes
CCGGCTAGCTGAAGCAGTCTCAGCTTGCTACTTCTCCGCCATCTTGGCTCCTCTCCCCAGGAATAATAAATTTAAATTAAAAATGAGCTATTTAATTTCATCTTAGAAATGGTGTTTTTCCACCTAGGAAGCTGCAAACATGAGGGGGCGGTGGGGCGGTGGGAGCAGGGGCTGGAGATCTGCCCTCGGACTGGCTGCAAGCTGCCACTCAGACCAAAGGACCGCTGGCCAGTCGCAGAATAACAAGGCCTCGTCATCATCCCTGGAACCTGCAAACATGTTACCTGACTTGGAAAAAGGGACTTTACTCATGTGACTAAGGGCAGGACTCTGAAAGAGGAAGATTATCCTGGATTACTCAGAGGGACCCAGTGCAGTGATGAGGCTCCTTGAAAGCCCAGAACCTCTCATTGCTGGGGTCAGAGAGATGTAACGTGCCACGGCCTCGAGAAGCTGGGAATGGCCATCAGCTCAGAGCCAGCAAGAACCCTGACACCCAGCCCTACGGCCTCCAAGAGCAGGATTCTGTCCACACCTCAAATGAGCCAGAAACAGATCCTGCCCCAGTGCCTCCACCAAAACCAGCTGTCCTGTGAAGTGCTTGCTGTCACCCCGGCGAGATCTGAAGCATAAACACAACCAGACTTCTGATCCTCAGACCCGAGAACTGGTCCGAGCACTGCTCTGCGCCACTTAAGGTGCGGTCGTTTGTCACAGCAGCACCAGGAATCGGATGGACTCGGGAGAGGTCGCTATGAGATTCCAAGGGGAAAACGTCTGTTGGGAAACCATCATGGACAATAAATGGAAAGCACTGGTTTGCGCTAGACATCCATCACAGTGAGACCACTCCCTCACAGAGCGACTGCGACAAATGCCCTGTCATGTGTTGTTTACTGCCATTTATCCAAATCGCAACTCTTTTGGGTCTTTTGAATTTAGATCTAAATAAGGCTTTTTGGTGTTTCTTTTTTTAGATTTCATTTATTATTTATTTTTTCTTATTATTATTATTTTTATTGATTTATTTGACAGAGAGAGAGAGAGCACTAGCAGAGGGAACAGGAGAGGGAGAAACAGGCTCCCCAATGAGCAGGGAGCGTGAGGTAGGACTTGGTCCCAGGACCCTGGGATCCTGACCTGAGCTGAAGGTAGATGCTTAAGGACTGAGCTACCCAGGCGCCCTAAGTAAGGTTTTTTAAGTTAATAAGTTCTCAAATATAAATATTATATATTCGTCAATTGGGGGCCTAAAGTTATAAGCCAGTATGACCTAGTTCCATTTGGGAAGATCTTACACCTGTCTGATCATAGGTATAGAAGTGACAGAAGATTCTGCAGGACCCCCGGAGATACCACACAAGACACTGAATGCCCTTCGTTTTGAGGTGAAATATTCTAAAGGAAGCACTTTCTGAGATTGGCTTACTGATATCAGGGCATACTATTAGAAAGCAGCACAGAGCACTGCTGTTTGGAATGACTTGTCACATCTTGAAAGACACAGCCGTAGAATAACATGCACTCTGTTTATTAACTGGAAAGCTGGGTTTTCAATTCCAAGTTCATTTATCTAACTAATTTGATGTCTGGAAACATTCATGTACCATATTTTTCTACAACACCATTTCAAAACTGTCAGTCAGAGGAAGTTAATAGCTTAAGTTGCTGGTTTGTTTGCACGCAAGCTGTCTTCCGGGGAGAATATCCCATTCATATGTTGACTGAGGGCCATTTATAAAGCATCACTGTAATCTCTTCCAAATAAACATTAGCAGAATATAATAAGCCCTTTAAAAAATAACCCTGCTATCGATCAGAGGCACTGCAGAGTCACTGCGTCCTAACGAAAGCCCAGAGCAAACAAGTTTTTCTATTACAAACAGAATTACAGCTAATTGCTATTTTTTTTTTTTTTTTAAATATAAAACACGCTCTAAGTGCTCCATGAAAACCCTCGCTGGAAGCCATGCAGAGATCTAGGAGAATTTGCATTTCACAACTTCAGACAAAAAACTGGAGTGGGACTCTCACCAGATCTCCCTATCACGTGCCTGTCACACAGATTCTTGGGGTGTTTGAACCTCAGAATCAGGAGGACGTGGGAGCAGCAGGAGCAAAGAAGCGTCAGATAGAGCAGAAGCTGCTCCCAGTCAGGAGGAGGACGGTGGGGCCGGGGCTGTGGGCTGGGGTGGTAGCAGGCAGGAAGAGCAAGCCAGAGACTCAAGTAGCCTCTGGGCACTGCCAGGTGAGCCTCCCTTCCCTGGGCGCGCAGGACTTTATCCTCTGGAGGATATCGTTTTCTTTCCTCAACTTAGCTCTGTTCTGGGACAAAGAGATCCTCAATTGGTACACTTTTTTTTTTTTCCCTGAAGGAAAATTCAAGTCCAACTCTCATCCTGTTAAAAATATTAGTGAAACCAACCAGTCGTCAATCTAGTGACACTTATGGCCGACTGTCCTCTATTTTGAAGGTTCCCAATTCCAAATCCCCGGCTCCGACCTCTCTCTTAAGCCCAGATGGGTTGCAAATACCCCACGAGTCTTGTCCAAGAGAGAAAACCATTCTGGTCTCACCTCTCCCCTGCTGAGCGCATTCCGCATCCCGTGACGCCCCCACCCGTGCTATTGCAATCATCCTCAGAAGACCCCCTCCTCTGACTCCCTCCTTCCTCTTGGTCCCACGTCCAGCTAGTGGCCCAACTCTGGGCTTCTCCCCCCTACCCCAACGCGTCTCTGTGACTCTGTGCTTGCTGGTGGCCCCCACCCAGCTCTGCTCTGGCCACCCCCTCCACAGCCCATGTCCACACTGTTCTCTGGCTGCTCTAGGACTGCATGGCTTAATTACACTTCTCTCCTCCATCCTGACTAAGACATGCTGGGGAACTTCCTCAGCAGCCCTGACTCTCCCTCTGATGAGGGAACAGAAGGCAAGCTGAGGACAAAGCAGAAGATGACACCCCACAACCCCGCTCCCCACCCCCAATTCCTCCTGCACTCCGGCTGCCCTAATCTAAGGAAAGGAAAAACAACTAGTTAACCTATAGAGACCACAACCCTGCAAGACCCGAGTCTCCCTCAGTTTACAAATTCAGCAATCTCCAAGAACAAAGCATTTCCGTCAATAACCTAGCTTCCAGAAGGGAGCGTACATACAATTAAATGTCCTTATAACCTGCAGCCCATCTACAGACTCTTGAAGGGACAGAGTGTAACGTTCCTCCAGGAAGTTCCCAACTACCTTCTTGTTAATGCCTTCCTAGAGGGGTAAACAATCTTAACTTGACAATGGCCAGGACTCAGGTATCCAGTGAGTCTTCTTCAGCATATGAAAGTTCTTTCTTGAAACCTCCCTTTTTCCTTACCTCCCCCAACCGCATAATATCTAATCAGCCCCCCCTCAACCCCGGGACAGCATCTCTTTCTGCCCACGGGTCCTGTCCTGTCCCCGTGCTTTAATAAACCACGATTTTGCACCACGATTTTGCACCAATGTCTCAAGAGTTCTCTCTTGTCCTTGGTCTGGAATCTACCCTACCAACCTGACCTGGATTCCAAAACCCCACCACCTCCACACCTCTTCCCTGTGCAGGAGCAGGCTGACAAACATTTTCTGGCAAGGGCCAGATAATAAGGAATCCATATTTTAAATAAAGACTTTGAGTTCCATGGGCCCCAGGGTCCCTGCCTCGAAGCTTCGACTCTGCTGTTGCAGTGCAGACACAGCCAGAAACCAAAGGTAAATGAACAAGCGAGGCTATATGCCAGTAAAACTTTATTTATGGAAACTAAAATCTGAACTTCATATAATTTTATGTATCATAAAATATTATTCTTCTCTGGATTTTTTTTTTCCAGCCAATAAAAAATGTAAAAAAAACATTCTCAAACCTGAGTGAGCACCAAAACCACCTGGAGGGCTTATTGACACCGACAGCAGGGCCTATCACAGAGTTTCTTTTTCCACAGTTCAGGGACCAAGCCCTGGCATTTGCAATTCTAGCAAATTCCCAGGTGATGCTGACTCTGCCCATGTGGGCACCATGTTTTCAACACCGCTGGGCTAGGAAAGGGTGGTTTCACAGGGTGGTAAATCACGTGGTCCCCTCAGCCAGCAACTCTCCATGGTTTGGCCCCAACTATGCGCACTCATTGTCGTCAGTTTGAGTTAGTTGCTAACATCTAACAGTCAGGAGAATTCTCAGACAAATCTGGACATGAAGCTTCTTGGAGGGGAAGAATCGGGGGGAAATGGCAGCCCTGAGCTTGCGCATCAGGTGGCGACAACTGGCTGAAACTAAAGAGAAGCTGCCAGTTTTCCTAGCCCGCCATGCCCTAGTGTGTCTGTCCACGGGGGCCACGGGGGCCACGGGGCAGAAGTAATCTACCGTCTTATGCCTGGCTGGCCTCCTTCGTTCACAGCACCTGCCTGGCTCCCGGTGGCATTCGAGTTCACTTGAGTCTCTGGTCTGAAGTGAGACAGGATGAGGACAGAAAGAGGACGTCTGTGGGAACCACGGAGAGGCTGGAGGAGCACGCCTTTTCTTTTCTTGCCTTCCCTTCCACTTGCTGAACTCTGCCCCATCCCCTAGGGTTCCTGAGATGCTCCTGATCCACCTGACCTGGCAGCTCAGGTAGAACCCTCTTCTCTTCACTTGAGACTACACATCCACATTCTGCCTGGGGTACAGCGGTTTCTGTCCACTGGCTTTATGCTCACAGGGCTATAAGCTCCTTGAAGCCTGACCCAACTCAACCCATCGAGATGCCTCGAGCACTGCCTTCTTGAACACACAAAATACAAAACGAATGCTTATTTGATTACCCGGATCAACACGTCAAACAGCATTGCCGACTCACTCCTTCATCGAATATTTACATGTCTTAAGTATAGGCTATCTGCCCTGCTAGCCGATCATGACCCTTGCTACAAAGCTTAAGTTTATTAAATACCTTATTTTGCTGAACAAATGAATATATTGGCTATTTTGTTGTTGATAGTGTGTTGACAGAGTGAGGTATTTAAATTCATCCTTGATACACACTATTTTCAAACCAAAATAGAAAACCTAGTCCTTGCCAGGAATGAGTCTGGAAACATCACACAGGGATGACTACCAGATCCTTAATCTACTTTGGGCCTCCCTTAGCCCATCTTAGAGTAAATCATAAGAGTGTAAATGAGAGGGCCACCGTGGAAACTGTAGGATTTCTACCAGGACAATACTGGCTGCCTTCAAGTGGATATGGAAAATGAAGTTCACAGTCAGTGCTATCATTTCCATCACTGGGGCTGGCCATGGCTCTGCCTCTGGGAGGACAGCCAGGAGTGCACAGGGCCCCCTCCCAGTCCTGTGGGAAGAGGAAAGAGTGGCTACACTACTATCAGCTACCTTACAACAACTATCCAAAGCTGGATGAATAGTCAACTTACCTGGGCATTAAAACTAAGTAATGTTGACCTGACAAAAAGTGAAAGAGAAAAAAAGAGATAACTCAGCTAAACCGATATAACACATAGGTATGAATAATTTATGACTGACCCACAGACTTTTAACCAAGGAAAGCCAAAATCCCCTTGCTTTCTAGAGACAGAATGTCATATAGGGATACCCAAAGTCCTGCTGAAAAATCTTACTTGTAATAATTTCAAAGAAAGTAGTTCAGAAAAGATTTCAGAGGAGTTACTAGTTAGAAGAAATTTTGTATAAACAAAGTGGTGTGTGTCTATATTTTTCTTAAGTATAAAACAAGATCTTACTCAGGCACACTGAAATAAGGAAATGTAAAAATTGCTGCACAGTTATCAGGTTTAAGGTAAAAGCTTTCCTGCTCATTTTTATAAATAGAAAATCTGTGTTTAGTGGAAGACAAGGGGAAGTGGCCAATTAAGCCCACCAGAAGCTTCCCCTTTGAGCAGAACTCACTTTCTCATTATAGCTTCCTCACCTCCCCAAGTAAACTCGGATCGCAAGTCCTGAGGTCAAATCCGAGACCCATGACTAACTATCTCCATGACTTAGTCACAGTGAAGCCTCTCTGAGCTCGTTTCCTTGCTTGTAAGTCATAACAACGCCAGCTGGGAGGATTAAGTGGCATGGTTTATGTCAACAGCTGGACAGGGCTGGCACCCGGGGAGCACCCCGTGTGACGCACGACAAGGAGGACACCACACCGCCGTTCATATTGATCACACTTCTGCTTCCTTCGTCCAAAAACACATTTTTGCCTGCTAATGCAGCAAACATTCCTGTTCTTACAATCTAGTTTCCATTTTGATATAAACCATAACATCTTATCACAAAAACACACAAAGAGATGTATTTATTTTCATTCTTCTACTGGAATTGTTGAAAAAAATAATTATTCACAAGAACCTCACCCAAATGGTCAGTCACAGCTATTTACTAAGAAAAGGAAGGTTAGCGAATCCCTTCTCAATAACTCTAGGGGACTCTTCCTCCCCACAAAATTACACACACGTTCCCACCGCCATTCCACTTGCGCTTTATTTATTTATTTTCCTACCTACCTACCTATCCAGAAGGGTGCTGTTTGTCAAGAAAACAAAACAAAACCATGGAATGTGGAGGGGACAGAAGGCAAGCCAATCTCTTTTCATCTGACAATAAAAGCTAAAAAGAAACCAGAGTGATAAAGCAGGGAATAACAGGTGAAAACACAAACACTCCATGGTTAAACCATACATCTACACACCGTGTCTGCTATAAATGATTCAAAGTCCTGGCAGGTAGGTTCCATGATGGCAGTGGGTGGAGAGAACAGCAGGCTCATATCCCTTCCTGTTTGTGAGAATCCTCAGGAAACGTGCCAAATCGATTTTGAAAATAAAATACTTGGCAGGTAACTTCCTATTCCTTAATTTTAAATATCCTGTTGAAAAAAACTACATTTTCAAAGTTGGGCAAAATTATTGGTCCTTCCCCCAAATACACATTTTGCAGGAACTACACACCCCTGCTCCTTCCACTGTTCTCTACCTGATATGGTTAGAGACCAATCGCCATTGTGCGACTCTATTCTGGAATGTCAAGTGGGTCAGGTTCTTAAAATGCAACCGTGGTTGTAATATTTCAGATGTAAGCCACCTAATTTAGAGTTTGGTGAGATTCCTTGACCTCCTTGATTTTTACCATCAAGGTCTATAAATTTGATTCAGGACTACATTACATTTCATTTCATCCACTGCGCTCCCCATCCTCTTTACCCTATCAACTGCTCTTACATTACATTCCCCATCCTACAACCACTTACTTATATATATATATTTTTAACTTCAGGCCTTGTTATTTTACTTATTGATTTATTTTATGAATTTTGACCCATAGTTTCAAATTATTGAGAACTTTAAAAGTCATCCCTCTTTTGCCTAAGCTGGTAGCTACCTGGGGCTGTGCCAGGCTTATTAAAGTATGATATTCCAGCGTTGGTGAAGTGCCAAGAAATGGGCACTTTCATGCGCAGCTGGTACAAGTGTAAACTGGTACAGCCTTTCATGGAGCAATCTGGAAATAGTTATAATACTCCTTTAAAATGTACATATATTTGATTCAATAATTCTACTCTTAAGAACTAATCTAAATGAAATAACCAGAAAAAGCATGCACAGATATAAGCAGAAAGACACTTAGCATAGTTCATATTGAAAAGTCAGAAAATATCTATGTGTTTACCCCAGGGGAATAGTTACAAAATTGACACAGGAACCACAGGAAATGATAATACAAAGTCATTAAGTTGCTGGAATGGTAATGGGAAATTTCTGTTTCTGGTGATGATGCTCTGAATCATCTGTACTCATCCTCCCACTGAAAACAACTAGAGAAGGTGTGTAAAACGTATAAAAATTCTATTTGAAGACAATGCAGAGTTTCCAAAATAAGGAAGAATTATAGGACCATGACTCCGGTAGAAAAGGAAGCCCATGGTGATACCAGAAGTGGAGGTTAATTTTTCTGCTTATGACATCTGCAGCTATTAAAAGAGGCAATTCAGTCTGAAACTTGAACAAACATCCACCAGATTCACAGGGTGATGGGAACCTGGATACCAGAGTTTGCTAAAAGGTGATATGGATAAATACCCCAGACTCTGGACTTTGGGTTGGGATTTTATGTGCTATCCTCTAGGAGAAAGGGAGAATCAGAAGTAGACTCATCCTCACAGAAACTGAAACCAGCTCAGTCCCTGATCTTGAGCGTCCCAGCTTAGACGTGAGCCATAAACAGTGTCTCAAACTATTTTTACAAATCTCATACACAACGTCTGACACTCAGAAAATAACCAGGTGTAAGTGGACACCAAGAAGAGGACACTGTAAATAAGGAGAAACAACAGGCAATAGAAACTGATCTACAGGAGATTTGGTTGTGGAGCCCACAGAAACTGACATTAAAATGGGTGAGCCTGGTGTGGGTATTGTGGAGGGCATGTATTGCATGGATCATTGGATGTGGTGCATAAACAAAGAATTTTGGAACACCGAAAAAAATTTAGAAAATGATTATGCTTAATATGTTCAGGAAGTTAAAAAACAAAACTTTCAGGAGAGAACTAGAATTTCCTGGATATTCTACAACTGCAAAGTACAACTCAATGAAAAAGTTCCATAGTAGTTTAACATAGCTGAAGACAGAAAAATGATAGAGTGCAAAATAGGTCAGAAGAAAATATGCAGGACTAAAGCATAGAAACAAAGGGTGAAGAATTTAGAAAAGGAGACCTATAGGATCTGGTGAATGATCTATGCGCCTGCAATCAGAGGCACAGAAAAGGAGAAAGGAGAAAACACAGTGGAAGCAATATTTGAATCAAATATAATGTGGAATTTTCCAAAATTGGCAAGACATCAAGACCCACGATTTATAACACCATGCATTCTAAGCACTATATAAAAGGAAAAACCACACCTTGACTTAACATAGTAAGATTTCTGAAAAACAGAAATGAAGAAAAAATAGAGCATCTTAAAAGGAACAAAAATAATTGGCAGATGGCATCACAGAAAACAATGGAATATATGATAGCATTTAAAGGAAATAGTTCCTACCTAGAGTTCTACATCGCATGAAATATCCTTCAAAATTGAAAGTGAAATAAAGACATTTTCAGAAGATAAAAATTGAAAGAAGTCAAAAGCAACAGACTGCACTAAAGGAATACTAAGGTCTTTTCTTCAGGCAAAAGGAAAATTGCCCTTGACAGTTGCTTGGAGATGCAGAAAGAAATGAAGAGATAAAATTTAATGTGTGGGAACCTTTAAATGAAAATTAAAGGCTGGTTGTTATATGCAACTAATGAATCACTGAACACTACATCAAAAACTAATGATGTACTACATGGTGGCTAACTGAACATAATAAAAGAAAAAAGAAAGTTAAAGGCAGGTTACAACAATAACAAAAGAGACAGGAAGCAAATATAACCCAATGAATGAATTTACACAGTTTCAACTACTTCATTTCCAGAGACGTATTGTTCAACCGGAAGAAGCAGATTTCATGACCCCAGGTCCTCGTGTTTATACATGGAAGTTTGGTCAGTAGAGATATAGTCCAGACTTCTTCTGGCTACACCTATTTTTTTGTTGTCATGCGTTTATTCAACAAATCTACTAAGCGTGTTAATACATGCCTCACACTGTGTAGGGTACTGGACCACAGAGATAAAGATACCCACATCATCGATGGAGAAGAAGACCTCAGGGAGATGAAGCAACTTGCTCAAGGTCACCAGGCTTCTAAGGGACAGAGCTGGACTCTGGTTCTATTTCTCTGCCATAAATTTTTTACTAAGCAGCCCTGACTCTTACTTAAAAATACCACATATATGAATGCTAACTGGAATTGATGCATGTTATTCTTTCTCTCCCGTGTTTTGTTGCCATCGACACTCAGCTTTTTTCTCTCATATCCCTGTATCACTATCACTCTCTCCACCATCTTCTAATTATTCCCTTTAATGCTCTTGACTATTTCCTATGCCTTTGTTGAATAAAATATTTTGAATTTATTTGTGCAATGTGCAATCTTCTGTTTAAGATGTCAGCATGCAATGTTCTCTAACTGGAAGAATTTTCACTGGGATTTCTAACCATTTAATGCCTATCAGTTATACACAGCTGCTGTCCTCTCTCCCTGGCAGAGAGCAGAGGTCAGGGTCCACGGTGGCCTAGAGAGGATGGCAGAAAACTGCTTCTTCTCTCCTTCTCTTGCCTGACCCCATCCCATCTGATTAACCTTGGCACAGGTGCCCTGGTAAAATACAAAGGTGAGGAGGCCAGTGCTGGTGTTATCAGTGGGGCTCCTTCCTGTTTCTCAGTCACCCAGTTCAGTACCTTGGAGCTGCGAGTTATTCCTCCTGACTCAGACAATAACTTCAGCATGTCTCTGTATCACAATTTAATAACGTGGAGGGAAAGATTATTTTCATAGAGCAATGATCAGCCACATGTTTGTATAGAATGTATGGTCAAGATATAGGTTTATAAGATTGAAATACTGCTTCGATGATTTCATCTGAGCCCTTATCTTACAGAAAGATAGTCTGTAGGCTGGAGGCCGAACTTTCCAAGTTTGGCTCAGGAACAAACATGGAGAAGCAGCACAAACTGCTTAGAATGATGAAAGCATGTGGGGTTAGAGTCTGAGGAACAATAAAAGAATTACGCCAAATGATTACTTGATTTAAGCATCAGAATTGGACGACCCTGAGAAACTCTCTGGAGAACATATTACAGACTGTTGCTTCTCCAGAGAATGTAGAAATTTTAGATAAGACCAGGATGTTTTTGTACACTATCTGTACTGTAGACCCTGATTTTAGTTACTACAGAACTTATTAATAAAGGACTTCATATTTTATTAATAGGAAGGAGAAAAAAAACCTGACCTGACTAGAGAATAAAATTCTCAACAGAAAAATAACATTCAAGTAAAAATAACCTGATGTAACAGTCTCTACAGGTTGAGTGTATAATTCTTTCCACACGTCCACAGATTAAGTGTTGCGCACATACGAACATTGCTAGTATATTTCATGAGCGTCCGCAACCATATCTTGGTGGAAAGACCAACTTCTGAGGAAGCCCAGAGGTTTTTGTTAACAGGTCTTTCCCTTTTCATCTTCTGAACAAAAAACAAGTATTCAAAACAAGCGCCTTTTTCAATAAGTAGGTTGAAATCACTGGTTATCAACCTGGGGTGATTTTGCCCCCAGGGGACATGTGGCAACGTGTCGAGACATTTTTGGTTCTCATGACTAGGTAAGGGGTGCTCCTGGCGTCTAGTGCATAGAGACCAGGGATGCTGGGAAACATCCTACAAAACCAAGGATAACACAGCCCCCGCCCCCCCACCCAGCAAAGGATTATCCTGTCCAAAATGCTAACAGTGACACAGTTGAGAAACTCTGGTATTAAAGTCTTCTTCATGAAGAGTTGGATTTGACCAGATGGTCTATAGCTTAATAAGTACTAATAACCTACTGCACAACATAGCACTCTTTCTCGTTATTTTATTTCTATATGCAAACAGATGTGTTATGTATTTTTAAGATCACCTTTGAATGGCAGAAAACTTGCCAAAATATAGCTATGTTCAATCTATATCAGTGTGAACGAAGTTTCACTCAGCCCTAGAAATGACAGTACACTAGAAGAGAGATTAATGTGTATTTAATTGGGGGAGGTTTTCTGTAAGATATAGCCTTCAGTTCTCATTTAAAGAAAGATCAGGGCATGCTGGGAGGGCAGAAGAAAACCTTTCATGTTTCTGAGTCAAATGTGCAGAAACTTGGAGACAGGCAAAAGGAACACGGGGGTGAGGAGTGGGGTGGCTGATATACTTGGAAGAGTGGATTTTTGGAGACAGAAGTGTTTTATTTCAGATCAAGACTTGTAGGGTGTGATCATTTGGCAGGAAGATTGGCGGACAATCACCAAAAGTTTGTTTTTAATCCTGAGCAACAGAAAGCCAGGGACCATTGTGGGTTCCACCGAGAAATAAATACTCAGAAGATGAAAATACACTGGGGTCCACTCTTATCATCCAAGTGGACAATATCGCCCTTTGTATACACTCTTGTCTTTCCTACTTTCAAGGCACAGTTAATACTGTGCCTCTTTAATCCTAGTTTACACTCTGTGACCAGGAATTAATCACTTAATCTATTTCAAATCTAAGGAACATACGTGGATCCCATGTGTCATGACCATGGGACAGCTTGAGCCACTTAAGAAAAATTTCAAGTACAAGTAGTGTACAAAAACATCCTGGTCTTATCTAAAATTTCAACATTCTCTAGAGAAGCAACAGTCTGTAGTATGTTCTCCAGAGAGTTTCTCAGGGTCGTCCAATTCTGATGCTTAAATCAAGTAATCATTTGGCGTAATTCTTTTATTCTTCCTCAGACTCTAACCCCACATGCTTTCATCATTCTAAGCAGTTTGTGCTGCTTCTCCATGTTTGTTCCTGAGCCAAACTTGGAAAGTTCGGCCTCCAGCCTGCAGACTATCTTTCTGTAAGATGGGAGCTCAGATTAATCCCCACTAACTTGTTCTTGTGATCGCAGATGTGCTTCTGGACCTGTCTTCCTTTTACACGCAATCTTATGAAGTCTGGGCTGAAGACTGCAAGTTAGCATTTTTTAGAAAATAATTGGTCTTTTATGATAATTTGGAGAATGACAAATGAGTTTCAGCAAAAACAGAAATTATTTTTGATAAAACAGAATGCCAATAGATGGGAAGAATTCATCCCTTGCATGAGGACACTTAGGATAATGAGTAGAGGCCCAAGGTACAGGAGGGCTGAAGAGGTCTTGAGAGTTTGAAATGACCTCTATAAATTCAAGTAAAAGCACAGTTGTCTCCTATCTGAAGGCAGCTTGTATCCAGTTGTTTTTAAAAAGGAAACCACCAATGAAGAAGATCCTGTTATGCTCAATTATAAATCACCACTGAAAAGTAACTCTTAGAAAAAAAAAAGGATAAAGGTTTGTTTGTTTGTTTAATATTCTATTTATTTATTTGACAGAGAGAGAGATCACACGTAGGCACAGAGGCAGGCAGAGAGAGAGGGGGAAGCAGACTCCCCACTGAGCAGGGAGCCTGATGCAGGGCACAATCCCAGGACCCTGAGACCATGACATGAGCTGAAGGCAGAGGTTTAACTCACTGAACCACCCAGGTTCTCCAGGACAAAGGTCTTTTAATAGGCCATACACACCACACCATTACCAAATAATACATGTTTTCAGAATTATAAATGTCTGAAATTATTTTTGAGTCTTAATGCAATGAAATCCTCATGGCTTCCAATTTCTGCTAGCTGCTCGGGTAGAGGTGATCTGTGAGAGAGAGGAACAAGGAGAGGGAGGAACTCCTGTGGGACGGGCTGGACATTGAGGGTAAGAGGAGAACAGAAGCCCAGGGAGGGACAAAGTGGAAAGCTGAGTGCCTGGACCCTGGTGTGGGGGCAGGAATAGGAGAGTGGGAAGGGGCGTTGGTCTGATCATTTCTTGTATTTAATGTGCTAAGTGTGAAATTAATGTTTCTTTAAGTACATGGGGACCCACTGCTGCTTCAGGCAACACAGATATTCCTTTTCATGTGTCACTTGATAAAACCCCCATTCATCACAATGTGCTTTTCATCCTTTTGGTATTTCCAGCTGCTCATAGTAACCTATATATGTCCCTAATATAATAGCAGCTGTTGTCATTGTTTTTGGAAAAATACAAGCATCTTTGAACAGCTTTCCCAAGCAAAACTCTCATTTTCCTTTTTATTAAATTGGCCTTGATTAGTGGCAATAGTTAAATAACTGCAGAAACCCGATTAGAAAGAATAATGTACAGATTACACAAGGGTCCCAGGTTATTTCCCAAGACAGGTTGTTAGGTTACTCCCTAAGAAGAGAAAATTCACATACAGCATTTTCTCTTCAAGATAACTCAGGGTAATTAAGAAGGTCTTACCCTATTCCTAGTTCTTGGGAAACTTCTGAGGCAAGGTATGATGGTGTGAGCAAAACTAGGGACACTGGTAAAGGGAGATTATTTCTATACAGCAGAGCAGGGAAACAAGCCGTATGGTTGAATATTGCTCCCCCACCACACACACACACACACAGACACACGCACGCACACACACACACACACACACACAGCTTGAGACAACTAACTGCATAACAAGCATCTTTCCCTGGGGTGGCTGAGGTTCCTTCATTAACCCCAAGGTAATGCCTCACCTTGCTTCTCCGAACTGTGAGACCATTATATTATACCTCAAAGTGGCTTGGTCATAAAGGGTAAAGATCCTAGGCCAAAGGATGGGTTTAAATTCTCTATATTATTTGACAGAGGACTATGAATAAGTTAAAGAAGTACATTGATATTTCCACAGATTTCTCAATCAGATTGCCTCTGGAGATTAAGTTGTAATGCCTTAAGATGTCCATTATACATGATGGATTCGTTTCTGTTCTATACTCTGAGAATAGTGCTGGTTATATGCCATTCCTGGGAGAATTGAGAAAACAGACACTGAAGTCATTTTTTTTTTTTTTTTGGTCTTCTCTGGTTCAGAACTCTGGTTGAGAAAGACTGTGCTGCTCACAAACACACAGAAATAAATAAACAAGGCCCTGATGAAGGCAAAGAACTCGGAAACCAACAGTGAAGGAAAAAAACAGAATACGGAAACAAAACAAAACAAAACACAAGCCCAAAACAAAACTACATTAAAAAAGCAAGGAAAATAAGCATAAAAACAAACAGAAAAGTAGAAAATAAATAGCAACCACTGCAATAGGAGGCAGAGGTGGCCCTACTGAAAATGCAAAACTTAAGTACATGCTGTCAGCAAGAAGTAGACTTAAAGACGCAGATATGTTAAAAGTCAAAGGATGGAGAATGACAGGGCATAGAAAGTGAGATGCTATTATTTCATAAACTGGATTTTAAATTTTAAAAATTCTGCTCCTTAAAAGACATCATTAAGAAAATACAGAGTTAAGCCATGGCATGAGTGAAAATACTTTCAATACAAAGATTTTGTATCCAGAATACAAAAAGAACTGTTACCACCCAAGAAGATGAGCATAAACAACCCAAATAAAAATGGGCAAAACATTTTGAACATTTACCCTCCAAACTCCCACAAAAGATATTTGAATGGTCAATAAGTACATGTAAAAGTGGCCAATCTTATTGGCTGTTAAGGAAATAAAATCACAACAAGCACAAATATTCCTCCATTAGGATGACCACAACTAAAAGTGAGAGTCAGATCAATAGAATACACATAACTTGGTGGGAAAGCAAAATGGTGTGACCACTTTGGAAAACAATGTGACAACTTGGGCATCCAAACATGTATTTACCATTTGAAATGAGAATTTCATTCCTAAATATTTTTCAAAAAAATAAAAATAGAAATATATGTCCACACAACAATGTATAAAGAGATAATCATAACAGCATACTTCTTTTTTTTTTCAAGATTTTATTTATTTGTCAGAGAGAGAGAGAGAGAGAGAGAGCACACAAGCAGGCAGAGACGGAGAGAGAAGCAGGCTCTATGCCAAGCAAGGAGCCAGATGCGGGACTCAATCCCAGGACTCTGGGATCATGACCTGAGCCAAAGGCAGCGGCTTAACGTACTGAGCCCCCCAGGCGTCCCAATAACAGCCCATTTCTTAACAGCTCAAAACTTGAGTCAATCCAAATGTCCATCAACAAACTGTGGCATATCCAACAATGAGTACCTACTCAGCAATAAAAAGGAATGGTCTGATGACACCAATGACAACACAAATAAGTCTCAAAAACATTATGTTAATCAAAAGAAGACCTAAAAGGGTATATATTGTTTCGTTCTACAGATATGAATTTCTAGAAAAGAAATATATAACCTTTAGGGATCAAAGAATAGATTGGAGCCAGGGTTAATGGAGAAACTGACTACAAAGTAAATTTGGGGGATGATGGGCGCACACATTTGTCAAAATTCATTAAACTGTATACTTAAAATAGGTACATTGTATTATTTAATTGTTTTATTTCAAAGTTTATTTAAAAACAATCTCCATTTTGATATGGTTTTGTCTATCTCCCCTTTAAGTTCCACTAATTTTTGTGTTATGTATTTTGAATAAATTCTAAAAAATTTATTTTATTTTATTTTTCCAGTGTTCCAAGATTCATTGTTTATGTACCACACCCAGTGCTTCATGCAATACATGCTCTCCTCTAATAAAAATTTTCAGATCGAAGAGAAATAAAATTATGGCAGGTTAATTGACACTTTT
Source organism: Mustela nigripes (assembly GCF_022355385.1). Taxonomy (NCBI): domain Eukaryota; kingdom Metazoa; phylum Chordata; class Mammalia; order Carnivora; family Mustelidae; genus Mustela; species Mustela nigripes. The sequence goes on from NC_081560.1 coordinate 186,313,250, forward strand.
TTCATTATGAGTATCTCTATTTTTTTAAAGATTTTATTTATCTGAAAAAGAAAGGGAGCATGAGCCATGAGAAGAGAGGGAGAGGGAGAAGCAGACTCCCAGCTGAGCGGGGGAGCCTGATGTGGGACTTGATCCCAGGACCCTGACCTGAGCCAAAGCAGACACTTAACTGACTAAGCCACCCAGTGCCCCTTGAATATCTCTCTTTATTTTTAATGCTTCTTGTCTTAAATCTAGTATATTGGATATTATTACAACTGCTGAGCTTTATTTCGAGTACCGTTTGCATAGCATATATATTTTTTCATCCTTTTCCTTTATTTCTATAGAATTTTCTATATTTCTGTATGTATTGATACTTACAGAGTGATCTTGTGAATCACATATAGAGAGTTTGGTTTCTTAACTCCATCTGACATTCTTTTTAAATTTGCCCATTTAATTTTAATGTAATTGCTGACACAGCCAAGTTTAAGTTTACCATCCTATTTTTTTCCCATTAATATTTTGTTCCTCTATTTCTCCTTTCCTTTAAAAAAAATCATGTATTTTTCCTATTCTGTTTTTCTCCTCTAATAGCTTCTTATATTTTTTATATTTATTGTAGTGATTAGAGATTAAAATCTGCAATCCAGATTTACTACACTATATCTTAAATTAGAAGCTGTACTGCTTTCAGAACAATACAAAAATATTACGACAATTTAATTTCATTTGTTCTTCCCTTTGTACTATTGGGGTCATATATTCTACTTCTGCATATGTTGTAAATCCTTAAACATCTTGTTACTGTTGTTTAACAATCAATATTTTTTAGATTTACCAACATATTTACTTTTTCATGCTCTTTGCTCTATTTTGCAGTTCTGTGCTTCCATATGGATTCATTTCCTTTCAACCTGAAGCACATCCCTTCATAGCTCTTAGAGTCTGAGTCTGAATTTGTTGCAGATGAGTTTCATTACCCCTGTTTGGTCTTTAAACATTTTTATTTCTCGTTCATTTCTGAAGAATGATTGAGCTGGATTGTAGGTTGGCAGTTTTTCTTACTTTCTGCCCTTTCAAGTTATCGTCTCATTTTCTTCCTGGTAGTGTATTTCCATTGCTAAGTCAGCTGTAAGTCTTAATTTTGCTCCTTTGAATGTCTTTTTTCCTCTGGATCTTTGAAAGATTTTCTTGCACTTTAATTTTCAATAGTGTGATGGGATTTTCTCTCTATTTATTCTAAATGGGATTCATTGAGCTTCTTGAAAGTATGAGCTGACTGCCTCTCATCACTTCTGAAAAATTCTCAGGCATTATTTCTTTAGAGGATCCTTCTGTTCCAATCTCCCCCCTTCCTTATGGGATTCCAAGTATGTGTAAGTTAGACTTCTGACTCTTCCATATGCTTAAGTATGTTCTTTCAATTTGTTTTTATCTGTGTTTTATTTTCTTCTATTGCTGTCTTCAAGTTCACTATTCCTAAATTATTCTGTTTACATTCTGCTGCTAAACTTTCCAGTGAATACTTAACATTAGATATTGTTTTATTCAGTTAAAGGATGTTCACTTAATTTATGTTGTAGATTCCAAGCTACTGTTGAAATTCTACATATATTTCTCCATTTTCAGCTTTTTAAAAAACCATACCAATCCAAATTATTTTTAGTAACCTTTGACAGTTTATTTGTCCTAAATTTCTTTTAATATTTAATTTTTTTTTATAAACTTATAATGTCTTTTTATCCCCAGGGGTACAGGTCTGTGAATCGCCAGGTTTACACACTTCACAGCACTCACCATAGCACATACCCTCCCAATGTCCATAACCCCACTCTCCTCTCCTAACCCCCCTCCCCCCAGCAGCCCTCACTTTGTTCTGTGAGATTAAGACTCACCCAAATTATTTTTAAATCCTTCTCAACTAATTCCAATATATGGATCATTTGTTACACTGCTTCTATTACTATATTTTTGTTGTTGTAGTTCTCTGGTTGTTAGTCACAATTTCTGGCTTCTTTTTGCACATCTAGTCAATTTTTATTTCATGACAGTCATTGTATATGAAAGTACCATAGAGGTTCCTGACGATATTTGCACCAGGAAGAGGGCAGCCTTTCCTCTATGGCAAGATTCGATCAATGCAATCAGTCCCTCACCTGCCAGGAATTGAGCTGGGTCAAGGTTGGGCTGCATTCTTACTAAGACTCAGCCTCCCTCCAGCTGAGAGTGACCCTCCTAGGCTTCTGATGCAGAGTCTGGAGGATCCCTGTCCTCTCAATTCAAAAGACTGCAGAAAAGGTTTAGTTTTACCTTTTGGAGGTCTGAAGCTTACTCTTTAGTTTCCTTACCCATGAAATTTTAAATCTGGCATGAGAGTGAAAACAGTCATGTGACTGTTGCAAGCCTCATTCTTCTTACTGCATCTTGTCTTCCAAGAAACATGAGTACCTGGAAGATTTCACTCTGCCTTTCCAACCCATCACCCAAACCTCCTGAACTATGCCAGAACTTATATGTAAATGTATACTACTGAAGTCAAAGAAAATTTCAACAACACAAACCTTTTCTGCACTACTTTAAACATCCCCAGAGAAATCTTACTTTCGCTACTGATTTACTTAACACTTTAATTTTTTAAAATTAACTTTTTATGTTCAGTTAGCCAGCATATAGTACATCATTACTTTTTGATATAATGTTCAACGATTCATTAGTTGTGTATAACACAACACATGCTCATCACAACACATGCCCTTCTTAGTATCCATAACCCCCTTACCCCATCCCCCACCCTCTTCCTTCCTGTAACCCTCCATTTGTTTCCTGGAGTCCAGCGTCTCTTGTGGTTTGTCTCCCTGTCTGATTTCTTCCTGTTCAGTTTTCCCTCCCTTCCCCTGTGGTCCTCTGTGCTATTCTTCATGTTCCATATATGAGTGAAACCATATAATAATTGTCTTTCTCTGCTTGACTTATTTCACTTAGCATAATCCCCTCCAGTTCCATCCATGTCGATGCAAATGGTAGGTATTCATCCTTTCTGATGGCTGAGTAATATTCCATTGTATACTATATCTTCTTTATCCATTTGTCTGCTGACGGGCATCTTGGCTCCTTCCACAGTTTGGCTATCGACATTGCTGCTATGAACCCTGGGGTGCATGTGCCCCTGCCTTTCACTACATCTCTATCTTTGGGATACCTAGTAATGCAATTGCTGGGTCATAGGGTTTTATTTTTAAATTTTTTTGAGGGAAAGAGAAAGCATGCAGGTGAGGAGGGAGAGGCGGAGGGAGAGAGAGATTTTAGCAGGCTCCATGCCCATCATGGAGTCCAACATGGGGCTCAATCTCGTGACCCTGAGATCATGACCTGAGCTGACATCAAGAGTCAGATGCTTAACTGAGCTGTCCAAGGACCCCCTACTTAATATTTTTAACAGATAGTACAAACGTGAACTTCCATAAAATCACTATTTAAAATTAATTCAAGTTTTGAGTAAGCGATATTTTGACTTTTCAAAAATATTGATTTTCTATATGAGGAAATGCCTTCAGACTATATCCTAGAAGTTTTAAAATATTCTCTGCAAATTGACTGACGCCTGGTGTGCTTTGTAGTGAAGGATACTGGAACATCTCTTTTCAGATAAGAAGCATTATCATCTCGTAGTTAGCAACTGCAAATAACAGCTGTGACATGTTGAAGTCTTTTGATATTATATCCAGCTGAAGGTCAGACCTTATCACTTAGCAGTCCAGGAATGATGCATGTGTCAGCTGTCATGAAGCCTCATCTGGGATAACTGCCGAGATGCCTTTGTACAGTTGAGTAGAGATTTTTCCTGCTCGCCTTCCATTCTCCTTATATACAGTCCCAGAATCCAGAGTTCTTTGGGGGAATCACCACTCTCCCACTTGGTCCTTGTAATTATGGTTGACTCTCTCCTCATCCCCATGTCAAAGGTGGGCATATGGCCCAGGCTTTGTCAGACACTTATTCCATGCTTCTGTTATGCTGACACGTAACGCAAAATTAGTTCTTAGAGACTCAACTTGAGGATGCTTGTTTACATTGCAGAGGACTACAATGTCTACAGCTGGGCTTACAGAGGAGGTATAAGACTGGAGCTATTGCACCCGTCTTGCCACTATGAAGTTAAGGCCTCTCTCAAAACAGAGCTAACAGGGAGGAATTAAGAGATGTAGAGAATAAATGCCAGCCTTGAGGACATCGGTTGAGTCCCTGGATGGAGCCTAACATGTCTAAACCAGGAAATGCCCCAGGAATTTTCAGTTTTGTGAACAGAAAGCAAAAATCCCTATTTAACATAAGTAGGCTCTAGTTGGTTTTCATCACTGATAACCAGGAGTCTCTTGACACTGGGTAATTTGCAATAATGGATCAGCACTCTAGCTAGAGTCCATTCTAAGACAGGCCACCTGGTGAGCTTGGTGGATGGGGGGAGGAGTTAAAGTGCTCCTACTGTATTACACGAGGTGGGAATCCATGCTCAGGAACTGGTCGTGTCACAAACCAAATATGAACTTGAATAAGCCATTCAGCTTTCAAAGAAAAGCACAGAAAAACACTTTTAAGGACTAGCAGCTGGAGAGAATGGTATAACGTCCACACCAAAATGATCTAAGACAGTTGGAAATATGGACCTGAATCTTGCAAAACATCAGGGCTGGTGGTGAGGATTTTGTCATGTTTATCGAGGTGAGGGTAGCAACCCTTGAGGGGGTGAAGGGGTCTAGAGAGAGAATGCCATAAGAGGAAGTAGGTAGAAGACAAAACCTTATGAGTTCGCTAGATTTAGAAGGTTGGTGGGGGAGGATAGGAATGGGGGATGGTGAGTAAGAGTCAGGGAAGTAGGAGGAGAATTGGGGAAAACCTGGACCAGGAAATCAGGGGCAGCAGGTAAATGAGAAAGACATCACCAATGACAAATACCCAGAACTTGAAAATCCCACTGAGGGGAGGGCAAGGAATTCACCAAGGTCATTGCTGACCTTGCCAAAAGCTGTTCCAGGCAAGTGGTAGGGTGGAACACAAGCTGCAATAGTTACCCATCAAATCCACGGTAAAAAAGTAGACCCTAGGAGCCATCAGCTGCCTTTGAGGTGACTGGTGGATAAAGCAGGGGTAGAAAGGCAGAAGCTAGGGGCTTAACTCCAAAAATATATAAATGCCATGAAATTGTCTTCCATTGTAAATCACCACTTGGGATGCTTGTTTTCAAAAGGAAGCTATTAAAAACAGACTCTCTAAATAAATGTGTAAGGCTATGATGCAAAGTAGCATATGCCCAGGAAATTTATCAAGAATTGAATTACCTGTTTGGTGAGAAGGGACAAAAATATAAAACTGTGGGCGACAAAAGGAAAACTACTATGATTTAGCCCAGCATCTACTGTGTACGGTGTATAGTGGATCCTAAAAAGATGAGGCTCCTGCCTTTAAGGGGTGGCAGTCCACACTGAGGGTCAGTGCAAGATAAAACCTCCAGGAAGCCTCCTCTGAACTAGGCCCTTGAAATACTGAGATCCCAACCTGCACTGGGTGTGGGGCCCTTCCTGCTGTGCCCGTGCTGGGTGTGGTTCCAACACGCCTCTAGGAAGTGCTTTCTCTACACAGGTGTTTGTCTCTTAGACTGGGCTGACAACTCCTGGGGGGCAGGGGTTATATTTATTCATCTTTATGTCACACAGTCTGGAATAGAGTAGACAATTAGGGTTACCAGATTTAGGAAGAAAGAGAAAAATAAAATCTAGTTAAACTTGGGTTGCAAATTCAAATACTGCATGGGATATACTTTTTACTCAAAAGCTATTGGTTCCTTATCTGAAATTCAAATTTCAGTGGGCATCCTGTGTTTATGGGGCAACTCTACACACTCCATCCGTGTTTCCTGAATGAATGCAAAAGTGTATCTGGAGGAGGAGATGTGGAGAGGACAATTAACTCCTCCTAAACCCATTCTCCAAAAATGCTAATTTAAAAATAGCATGATGCCAGAGGTAAGACACTAGCAGTGCACTTATGACCATAAGAAGAAGAAACGAGAGAAGATTTGAGAAACCTGCAGCGGGAACACCAACTGGGGGACCCCATGTCGTTGGATAGATCTGTTCCCCCACCTCTCCCACCCCCAGGATCACAACTCCTGATGTTAGAGCGTGGCTGTGCCTCTGGATGAATGTGGTTGAATTTAGGTCATTGTCTTTCCTCAACACGCAAAAACTAAAAGGAGAAGTACTATGTGCAGCTGGGTGGTCTTGACCACATAGTTGAGGGATCCAGAGACTCTTGGGTCAGTGGAGCCTGGGTGGTCAGGGAAGGCTTCAGGGAGGAGGCGTGCCTGTGGTAAGGCCCTCAAGAAGGAAGAAAACACAAACAGGCAGAAACCTCTTCTTAGGTTCTAATTCTGAATTCTTTGTAATTAAAACTAAAACATAAGCCAAACATGAGATCCAGATTGTGGCTGTCTTCCTTAAACACTTGGTTTGTTTGTTACTCTAGCCTTTTCCCTGCTTCAGCAACAAGTGACTTCCCTCTCTTCGCCAAGCAGACAAGAGTCCCGTCAACCCTGAGGGCAGTACAGCTTAGTCTCCGACGCACCGCGACCTATGCCCCGTCATTGCAGGCTGCGCTCACGCACACACGTGCCCCTGTGTGGAGAGGCACTGTCGGGGAACAGGCACTTGGAGTCAAGTCTTTGGACTTCGTGTTGCCTTCTTTCCTTTACTTTTAGCTGGCATTTTGTTAGTTACTTGCCTCTGTTTTATGTGGGAGGCAACCACTTTCGTTCAACTGAAGACAGCATTTTAGCTTACCATTTTGCTTATAGTTTCTGCGGGTAGGAACTTGGCTCAGGTTAGCTGAGGGGCTCTATCCTGGAGTGTCTCACGAGGGTGCAGTCAGACGTCAGCGAAGGCTGCTACCACCTGAGGGCTGGTCTGAGACCGGAGGACCCGCGGCAAGATGGTGAACCACAGGCAAGATGGCGCACTCACATACCCGGCAGTTGGTGCAGCCTGTCAACCAGACAACTCAACTCTCCACATGGGCCTCTCCACAGGATGGCTTAAATACTTTCAGGGCTTGGGAGCTGGCTCCCTCCAAAGTGAGAGAACCATGAGACCAAGGTGAAAGGTGTAAAGTCGTATGCTGTCTCTACTGCCTTATTCTGTTGGTGGCACAGACTAACCTTGACTCATCTGGGAGGAGGATTCAGGATAATATAAGAAATGGGCCATCGGAAAACCAGTTTAGGAAACTCAACTTAGAAAATTCAAAAATATGCTAACTGGGCAATGTCTCCCATCCCAGAAATAGGAGGACATTAAGATCTTATAAAAAATAGCCAAATGCCCCCAAAAAACACACAAAAGGGAAGCAGAGAACACAGAGGCCTCATCAGTAGCATCTGCTTCAAGGGGTTGGGCCTTGCCCCATCCATTCACCCTCCAGCCATCCACCCCACATCCCTCACCTACCCACCCAGAGACCACTGATATTTACCACACAAACTGCTGTGCTAGACTCTGGGGAATAGTGGTGAGCAAGAGAGATATGTCTCCATCCTCTTGTAATAGATAGTCCAGTTGGGGAGACAAACATACAAGCAGATAAATAAAATGGTGAGGCAGAGTGTAAAAGAAACAGAGAAGAATTGTGGTAACCAACAGAGTCGGTACCTGCCTAAATGAGATGGCCAGGGAAGGCTTCCCTAAGGAGGTGGTTTTGAGGCAGAATTGAGGAAAGTCTCTTCCAGCATTGATCAGAAGGGCAATGAAGGGACTCAGAGATGGAAGTCAGGAACGGGCAGGAGGTTTCCTAGAGCTCTTCTGGACAGAATTCCAGAGGAGAAGGAAGTGTGGCAGATGAGACCACCAACTCTGTCCTAAGCAGCTCCCAACAGAGGGGCTGCATTTGTGACATGGCCTTGGGGCCTTTCAAGGAGGTACAGGTGGGGAAGGAGCCAAGCCTGGAAGGAGGGTGGGAACAGAAGTCCCCACAGTATGGAGGGAAAGCCAGTCCGATGTCCCATGTGAGGCACAGCAGGAAGCAGGTGAGGGTGGTGTGAGGGCAGGATGTGGTGGCAGGTGAGTGTTCTCAAGGAAGTGCTGATGCAGAGAGGGTAGAGCGCGGACAAGCTCTGGTGCTGCAGGCCAAAGTCTGGCTTCTGCTTAGAGCTGCACCTCAGTGGGGCTGCACAGTGAAAGTTTCCCCTCTTCATTCTGGACAAACTGGGAGCACTGTCTACTTACAAACTGGGACACACCCAAGTTGATCAAAAGATATGACATATATATCTCTGGGAAAGAAGATCTGCCCAAGAGCCCACTGTTTATAGTAACATTTTCAATAATTTGAAATGCAAGTACCTGAGGGAAATGTTTGATTGTGAAACTATTTATGAAAGTGATTTTTTTTTAAGTTTTTTGTAGCATTCATCAAAATTGAATGAAAAAGCACTAGACCAAAACAAAAGCCAAGATAAAAGTAAATGAAATGAAATAACTGAAAAAATGAGGGATTATTATAAATATCAACTCAGACATCTTTGGGAACCTCCTATGTATCAAGTACCAACTGACTCTGAAGATACTGAGGTGAGCATTTCATGGTATTTGCCCTTCAAGACTGCAGCTTCCTTAAGAAACCAAGAAGAAAATCAACTGTTCTGTGTGGATCACACCCGCCGTGATAGAGGTACTGACTGGGTGCTTGGGTAACATGCGCCATGCTGGAAGTACTGAACGAGGTGCTCGGGCAGCATGGCCCACACTGGAGGTACTGACTGGGTGGTCCACTGCAGCACTGTGGAGGTAATGACTGGCTACCTGGCAGCTAACCAGATGTTGACGAGGGGTGGTATATGTGAGGAGTTTGGGAAAACCTCTGCCTGGTCTGCTTAGAGCCAGGAGTGCTTGAACAACACACAGAGTACCCCACAGTTCCAGAGGCTGGAAGTCCAGGTTGAAGGTGCCAGTGTGGCTGGGTCCTGGTGAGGGCTCTCCTCCTGGCAGACCGTCACACTATCACCGCCTTCTCGTGCGGTAGAAAGAGAACGCTGGTCTCTTCCTCTTATAAAGACTCTGCTCCCATCCTGGGGGCCCACCCTCAGGAGCTCATCTAACCTCAACCACCTCCCTAAGGCTCCACCTCCAAATGCCATCACCTTGGAGGTTAGGGCTCCAACACGCAAATTTGGGGGGAAAACAAACATCCAGTTTCTAATGCCAACCACGGAAGGTGACTTCCGGGGTGAACCCAGGAAAACGGAGACAGGATGTGGAGGGTGAGGGAGAGGGAAGCCAGGGAAGGTAGGAGCACGGAGAAAGCGCATGCAGAGCCGCAGTGGGACTGAGCCTCTGCGGGATGGAGAGGAGGCATGGGGGCGGCACAGCAGGAGGGAGGCAGAGGGCGTTTAGTTCACTGAAGGGTGCACAGGCCCCATGTTCAAGGTCTGGGTCTTATTCTGAGAGAAATTGGGAATCATTGATGGTTTTTAAACAGTTCTAAGACCTGGCCAGACTTGCTGAAGAAAGACTCATTCTGCGCAGTAAGCGTGTCTCTGAGGGGCCAGAGAGGGAAGGATCCACTAAGACACCGTTAAAAACAGGGTTTCTGAGAAATGCTTTGTGGCCCAGGGAGTGTGAGTAACAACAGTAATAAACAGTGATTCTCAGCATGTTCTGTACACTTAAACACCATCTTAGCAACAGCCCTCTGAAACAGGTACTTTTTTGGGGTTCCCTTTTTTAATGGGGAAGCAGAGGTTCAGAGAGGTTGTGTAACTTGCCAAAGGTCACAGAGAAAGGAAGTGGTGTGCAGGCCTGACCCTCTGTGAGCAGTCCGCTTTGATGACTTCAGTGCTGGAGAGGGGTCTGCAGAAAACAAGAGGCCTCACCAGCTCCTGCTGGGGTCTCTTCACAGGCCTGACACCCACATTCCATCCCTAACATAATCCATCTACCGCCCTGCCACCACTTCCCTTCCTAAAATGGATGCTCCATCTCAAATTGCTTCTAAAACCACTGCCACAAATGTCACTTCTCAGAACCTTCCGTGGCTTTCCACTGCCTTTGGAATGGAATTCTAACCCTTTAGCGGGATATTCAAGGCCTTGCTCTACCAGAAAGCTCCAATCCTAAGAGTGCCTTAGCCGTCATAGGTGTTTGTCCCCTGTGAACACGAGCCGACAACACTACAACTTGCCACCCCGGGCGCGGACAGGGCAGAATGTGGCTCCAGATCTCAGCTAGGACCCTTCGCACATGAGGACACCAAGGCGGGGAGGGTTCCAACGGGCCGCCTCGGTTGCAGAGGAGCTAGAACTCATCCCTTCCCGTTTCTTCCCGTCGGATTCAAAACGCCAGCCAGGAAACCCAACGGCGGGCTCTCCAGCCTCAGCTGCTTCAAATAAAACAGCTACATTAATTTGCTGTCACGGCCGTAGGAGTTTCTTGAGAGGAGGTGCCCCCAAGGCTAATGGGTGTAAGAGGCCAGTTCTGCGTGCGCTCTGATTCCTGGAATCTGCAAACACAGGCAGTTGTAACTGGTAACGTTTCACTGAAAAATGTCCATGTGTTGTCTTCAGGCGTATTTACTTAACTAAAGACATACATTTCCACGGCTTCTGGACATTTATTTTATAGGAAAAGCTCTTTAAAGCCTCTCCAACTCATTTCCCCACCTGCCAACTGCTCTGGCCGGCTCTCCCCCAGCGAACCTGGCCGGGGCCAGAACAGCTCGGTGCTGCTGTCCGTTAGGCCCAGACAAAAACGCACTCGACATTTCTGCCTCCGACTTCAGGATGCTGCTGCTGCCCTTCCTGCCTGATGGCCTCTTCTTGGCCTAGCTGGGGGGCCGCAGTCCGTGGGACAGAGATCGGAAGCCTTGGGCGTCAGAGGCCGTCGGGGGTGGGATGGGGGGGGGACACCTGCTTTGCGTTCTACCCATGCAGGCATTTCCTGCAGCAGCTGCCTTCCCAGAGACGCTTCCAGACTGAGGCAGACCAGGCCCGGGACCCGCCAGTGAAACACAGGCTGGAAATACTCGGCTCTGGGACTGCACTGGCGCGGCTCTCACTGCAGATGGCCCTGCGAAGGGTCCCTTGTCCCCTGACTGAGGCTGGGGGGCCAGGCGGTCCACAGGCCCGGAATTCCTCCCTTGCCAACTACCCAGGACCTGACGCCTTCCCACGGATCCCACTGAAGACACTGAGACCAGCAAGAATCTGGCAAACACATTCCTGTTAGCTGAATAGGCACCACCAGAGATTACATGCCCAGTGGTCTTGTTTCCAGCTGTAAAAGGAGGGACCGGATTTCAAAAGAGCCCACGTTAGAATTCTCTGCCCCTCGTGGGCTCTCGGCTCTTCCTGCTGTTGGGACGGCAGGAGCTGCCATTTCCTAGAGCTCTGTCTGAGCAAGCTTCAAAGTCGTTCTGGAAGGAAATTGCTGGGTTTTATGCATTTTTCTAAAAAGGGCAAAGTATGTCTAGCATCCAGCACAGGGCCTGGAACATGAAGGGCTCACGGTAACTGCTGGCTGCTTAAATGAGCATGCGGAAAGAAGTCAGAAGAAAAGGAGGGTCTTGTTGAGTCAGTGAAACTTTTCCACTGGAAAGTGATACGTCGCCAGTCGTAGATGGAGCTCTACCGGACAGCGCTTGGTCCTGGCTGGGGCACCCCAGCTCCCCCCCAACGGCTGAGCACAGTGTCACAGCTCATCTGGGGATCCAACTGACCCTGCCCTCCAAGGGATGCAGGGATTAATTTGCACAGCTGTCCAGAGCATCCCTGGTAAGCAACTCAATGATCATCTATTGGATGGAAAAAAGAAAGAAACCCTGAAAGGTCTTGGGCTGATTCCAAATGATATAACGTCTTCCCCAATGACAGATGCGTTTAGAGAGGGAAACAGCATATTTTGTTTCCATCATTTATATTCCTTTTATGTGTTGGAGCAAAAATCAGTATGTCAAGCACATATAAACTATTAAGTGTAGCTGCTTCTATAATTAGGCTGAAATCTTCCCTGGGGACCCTGGGTGACTGATGTTTGGGAAACACGGATGTGAACTATGTCACTGGCATATAGAAACTGCTAAGCCAGCAGTGAGGGGGAAGAGTGCATGTGACATGTTTCCGAATTTGGGCTGTCTTCCCTCATACGTTCAGGGGTGTCCCCCTGTGGGATGCTATGGGGCTCAGACATGTCAAGGAAGGGAACTGAGCCAAATTAATGGCTCCTGTGGGAACGGGGAATCCTAACAGAGACATAATGTGCGACCCTAGTCTCATTAGTTCTCTGCTCTCACCAACTCTGTTTTGGGTTTATGACCATGTCTTTAAATTACATGCTCGGAAAATGAGTAGGTTCAAGCAAAAGACCCTTAGTACCTTCAGTGAGTAAAAATTGTGTAGGAAAATGGTTATACCAGCTGAATAAAATCTTTTTGCGTGCCACTTTTAGGAAAAAGGTCAGATTAATTTCCAGTAATTAGCAGAAAGGCAGCCTGGAGGTACGGATCAACTCAGGGAATCTGAAAAGCCAGAGTTAGGTCAAGCGCTGGAAAGTTGGGTATTAATTTTTTAAAATAACATTTTAGGGAAAGGAACTTAATGATTAGGTTTGATTCTCAAGAACTGATTTAGGTTACAGAAAATTGCCATTCTTCATATTTGCCTGAGGTATAGCCATAAAAAAGTCAAATTCCTGGTATATTTTCTCTTCCTAGAATTTTTAGAATTAAAAATACTGTTTGAGGGCGCCTGGGTGGCTCAGTGGGTTAAGCCGCTGCCTTCAGCTCAGGTTGTGATCTCAGGGTCCTGGGATCGAGTCCCGCATCGGGCTCTCTGCTCAGCAGGGAGCCTGCTTCCTCCTCTCTCTCTCTCTGCCTGCCTCTCTGCCTACTTATGATCTCTCTGTGTCAAATAAATAAATTCTTTTTAAAAAAATACTGTTTGAAAATGTACAGTGTATCTCAGCCATGAACCAGCATTTGAAGTTTGTTTCTCTCAAATCTGGTAAGAACACATACATATATTTCCTTACTCTGTCACCTGAGGAGACCCAGAAGTATCGTTGCAGTGCTGGTGAGCCCAGCTAGCACTCAGATCTTGATGTCTAACACCAACCTCCAGGAAAACAGGTTCCCCAGAGAAATGGCTGATTTTAGGGCTGGGGCAGGAAATATACAAAATGGACCTGGTGCTTCTTGTAGTGACAGAAAGTAAGGAAATGATTATATACACGTCATGGGGGTATGTCAAAGGGACACAAAGCCAACTGAAAGAGTTCCAAGTGGCCGATTTAAATAACATAAAAAAAATAGTACTGAGGGGCGGGTGCCTGCCTGGCTCAGTTAAGCATCTGTTTTTGGCTCAGGTCATTTTCTCATGGTCCTGGGATCGAGCCCCGCATCGGACTCCCTAATCAGTGGGGAGTCTGCTTCTCCCTCTGCCCCTTTCCCCCCTTCTCATGCTCTCTCTCATGTTCTTACCCTCTAAAATATAAATAAAATCTTTCAAAACTAAATAATAGTAAATTTATAGTAATAGTAAAATTTATAGTAAATAGTAAATAATAGTAAAACTAAAAAATAGTATTGGATAACAACCCAAAACATAAATATCCATGAGTCCATCCTGATATGGATAATTAATTGAATAAATAAGTACAGAGGGAGAGTAGATAAAATCTTACTTGCAAAAGAATTATATTTTACGTAGCTGCTTCATCCTCTAGGGGGTAGAGCATGACTCTTTTGAGCATGAGATGTACACCATGACTTCCTTCCCAAGAACACAGATGGAAAGGAGATAAACCTGGCCAACATGACCTCAGCCAGACGATCAAGGTCAACATCAACAGTGATGAGTTCTGCTGATAGTACTTGCTATGGTGTAACAAGTATGGTACTTTACCTCTGCGGTCTTCTCCACAACACAGGTAAATTCAGCTCAATCATGAGAAAAATATCAGACAAATCTCAAATGAGGAACGTTTCACAAAATCCTTCATGAGTACTTCTCAATGTCATCAATATTGTCAAAAATGTAGAGTCGAAGAAATTGTCAGAACCAAGTAGCAAGATATGATGACTACATGTAATGTGGGATTCGGGGTGGGATCTTCGAAAAAAGATATTAGGTAAAAACTAAGAAAATGGAAATAAGGTATGGACTTTGGTTAGTTATAATGTACCAACATTGGTTCCCTAATGGCAACAAAGGCAGCATAATAGAAGTCAGCAACAGGGGAGACATTGTGTGAGGTGTAAGGGAACTCCATACTAGCTTTACAACTTTTCTGTAAATCTCAAACTGTTCTCACATAAAATACATCCTTTAAAATATCTAGTAAGAACAGACTTTGAGAGAGGGAGAAATCAACTTTTCTTCATACTTGCCCCAAATCTCCCGCAGGCAGATTTCTGCGCATACATGTAGTCCTGGAAGATAGACATTTCCTTCTGCCCGTTTACATCTGGTGCCCGTCATGCATTCTCAGGAAGTGGATAGTTACCTTAACGGGGCAAAAAGTGGTACTTGGGGAGGGGTTGAAAATTCTTAGATATTACAATGATTTGTATTCCTCTGGAGCTTAACTCTAGCTAACAAATCTTATTTCTTAGTATTTAATTTCTCCCTAAAGAGAAATATAATTTAAAGTAATTTAAATTTAACTAAAATTAATTAAAGTTAAATTTCTCTTAAGGCAGGCAATAATGAAAACATGGCTATAAGATACTTGTGTACACTGCTCAAAAACACACACCTTATGCTTATAAGGAAGTGTGCAAGGAAATGGGGGGGGGTCTGGAACATGTTAAATCAATACAGGAGGAAAATCGCACACAAGCGCTCTACACAGGCTTTACCCTATAGTTTTTAACTGTTTTTAACATGATTTTACATACTTGGCTGCAGGAACTCTTGTCATAGATTTTAAAAGATTTCTCACTTTTTGAGGAAAAACAGAATTTTTAAAAAATCTGAACTTTGAGCTCTGGTTGAATGAAGCATCATCACCAACATGACTGTTTATTAAACAACAGGGAAGGAACCCATCTCACTGGTTATGTTGTTGACTTGTGAGAAATTCCAGAGTAAATGCATAGGTGAGGGCTTCCCTGGCCTTCACAGGATGTGAAATTATTAAATGCAACATTGATACATACTATGTTTCTCTCGGGAAGGTATGCTCTTTTCCTCTGAACCAAGATTTAAAAATCATTCGGCTTTCCAGAAATTTTATATTCTTTGAAATATTCCCAACTCCCCAAACCTTTTTCTTTTAGTGAAAAAGTTCAGGTTAAAATATAAAAAACCATGTATCATTAACTGTTACAAATGTGCCATATATATGTTTGTTTTATTGTAAATGAAAGTAACTGGGAAAGCTGAGTGTCAGGTGTATGAGGCTCTCTACTATCTTTGCAATGTATCAGTAAATCAAAAACGACTCCAAAGTCACTTATTTTAAAAAACACAGGTCTCTTATGAAGTGCATATTTAAATTTATTACAATCATTAGTTCACTAAACTGTGAGCTTCTCCAGGGTAGATGGAGGCTCACCTATCCTGTGCCATAGGAACTTGACCTAGGACCTGAAATGCAGCAAGTGCTCACTTGTGCTTAGATGAATGCTTGGGAAATTGAAAACAGAATTCATTAGATTCCTTTTCTCCTACTATCAAGCAACTATATGCTCTCCTTCTCAGTCAAACGTGGAGAGACTCTCCTAAGTATTAAAAAGAAGAAAAAATTATAACTCTGTTTAAACACTGCAAACCACTCGATCTGGCATTACCTACATTTGTTATTTTACAATATATATATATTTTTCTTTTTGGAAAAGTTTATTTATTTAGCTACTAGATGATTAACTATTTCAGATTTATTTATTTTTATTCTGTTCTAAAATGGCTTCATTTCCAGAAAAGCTGGTATATATTCTCCCATGTCTTTTGTTTTGAAATAAGCTCAGAGAAAAACCCTCTCATGGCACTTTTTTCTTTTTTTAATAATTTTTTTATAAACATATAATGTATTATTAGCCCCAGAGGTACAGGTCTGTGAATTACCAGGTTTACACGCTTCACAGCACTCACCATAGCACACACCCTCCCCAATGTCCATAACCCCACCCCCCCCTCTCCCTACACCCCTCCCCCCGGCAACCCTCAGTTTGTTTTGTGAGACTGAGAGTCTCTTATGGTTTGTCTCCCTCCTGATCCCATCTTGTTTCATTTATTCTTTTCCTACCCCCCCAAGCGCCCCCCATGTAGCAACTCCACTTCCTCATATCAGGGAGATCATATGATAACTTTCTTTCTCCAATTGACTTATTTCGCTAAGCATAATACCCTCTAGTTCCATCCATGTCGTCGCAAATGGCAAGATTTCATTTCTTTTGATGGCTCCATAGTATTCCACTGTGTGTGTGTGTGTGTGTGTGTGTGTGTGTGTATACACACAGTTGTATATAGATACACACACACACACACACACACATATATATATATATATATCTCACATCTTCTTTGTCCATTCATCTGTTGATGGATATCTAGGTTCTTTTCATAGTTTGGCTATTGGGGACATTACAATATATTTTTAAAAGTCCCAGTTCCAAGATGATGCTAGAGGCCTGGTGGGGCAGGAGCATGGGGACAGAGCTGCAGAAACCGTGGGGAGACCTAATTCACTAGCCAATTTTAAAATATATGGCATTAGGGCCTCACTAAGAAGTCCCAAGCAATCAAAGAGTTAGTGGTGAGCCACGTGGAGATGTGGCCCCAGAGCCCCTCCTAGATGGGGAGACACGGTCCCAAAGCGGGGGTCACAGCTGAACCCAGCACAATACCTTGGCTTGTGTTGTCTTTCTCATCTGTTGGCCAAAGAGGTGGACAGAACAGAAAGGCCGTGGAGGGATGGGAGAGGCACTCACATCTTGCTTAAGAAAGAACTGCTTTGGCGGCAAGACGGGGACAGCACGCCTGCCCTCCAGCCCATGCCTCTGCAGTCCAGATTTCTGAGCCCGTCCTGATACATGCACAAGGGCAGAAAAGCTAAAGATTTTCCTGGGAAGCAGCACGGCACTACGGAAAGAGCTGAAGACTTCAGAATGTGATGGCCCTGGGCTCAGTGGCCGAAGTGGCCACCTCTGGTTCCTACTTGGGCACTGCCCCACGCTGGCTTCCACCTGCGCATGGCAGTGGGGGGGCATCCCGGGTGCGGGGTGTCTCTACAGTACTGACATCTAGTTCAGGGGCAGCAAACTACAGCCTGCTCTCGGGCTACGTCCGGCACCCCGCCTGTGAGCTGAGAATGGTTTGACATCTTTAAATGATTTAAAAAAAATAAAAGCTTATTTCATGACACATGAAAATTCTATTAAATTCAAATGTTGACGCCCATAGATACATTTTATTAGAACATGGCCATGCCCCGTTGTTTGGGTATTGTCTGTGGCTGCCCTTAGGCCACAAGGGCCAGAGCTGTGCGGCCAAGGCAGGCAGCGCTGGGCCCAAAGTGATGAAGCCCAGCTGAGCTCTGGGCAGAGAAGGTTTACCAGCCTCCGGTCTGGCTCCACCCAAAGTCAAGGCAAGGTTCTCAGGGACCCTACTGAGCCTTTCTGGTCTTTCCCCTGGGGCAATGGCTCTTCAGGGTCAAGTTCCCCCCTCCCCCTCTCTGGGGACATATGGAGTTGACATGACTATTGGGGAGGGCCCTACTCGCATCTGGTGGGCAGAGGGCAGGGTTGCCAAGCAGCCTCCATCACACAGGACGGCCCCCTGACTGTACACACAGCACAGAGAGAGCCAGCCTTGGGCAGCAGTGCCGAGCTTAGAAACCCTGCCAGAAGGTCCAGAGTAAGTTAAGAGAAAGGACAAGAGGCTGACACACTACGGAGCATGCTGAGGGTGTGATGTCAGGCAGCGAGGCGACCACTACCACCTCCTTCACAGATGAGGAACCAGGCTCCACCACGGCCCGTCCCCAGACCCACAGTACACAGCAAGGCAGAGGTGGTGCAGGAGTCTGAGTCCATTTTGGCGAGTTCCAACACCTTTCTCCTTCTGCTGTACTCAGCACTGATTTTTGAAGGCAGTTGGGTCCCAAAGATCCGGGGGGGGGGGGGGGGCAGCTCTTCCCTCTCTGGTCCTGCTCTCCCAGAAGGGTGGGCATGGTCTTGGCTGGCTGGGTTGTGTGAGGCCGAAGCAGGAGCAGCCTATGTGCCCACGTAGCTGCAGAGGGACCGTCAAGCAAGGCATGAGGCTGGGGGGCCAGTGGGAGCTAAGTGGTTGGGGGCTGGGGAAACAGGACTTCCTAGGAGACCGTACAGTCTAGAAAGAAGCCGTTTCTTTTCTTTTCTTTTTTTTTTTTTTTTTTTTAATTTATTTAGTCAGAGAGAGAGAGCGAGAGCGAGCACAGGCAGACAGAGTGGCAGGCAGAGGCAGAGGGAGAAGCAGGCTCCCCACGGAGCAAGGAGCCCGATGCGGGACTCGATCCCAGGACGCTGGGATCATGACCTGAGCCGAAGGCAGCTGCTTAACCAACTGAGCCACCCAGGCGTCCCAAGAAGCTGTTTCTTAGGAAAAACCTCACAGTCGGTATTTTAATAATTATATTCTTAAGAGGACGCACTATGGGTCAGCTTGTAAGCTAATGTAAGCTCCATGTTCCATAAGTCGGGAAGGCCAACCATTGAGCTCACTCAACCAAGAAGCAGACAACACGGGCTGGCCTGCAGCAACCCTACAATTACCAGAATAATCTTTTAGAGAAGGGGAAAGTCATTCTGTAGAGGGCTGGTCATCCCTCCCGGAACGGGGAGGCAATGTGGGGAGTTATTCCAGGTAAGACATTAGTAACCACAAAAGTGAAAAATGTAACATTGTACTAAACTATAAAAGACTTCTTCGAGATTTAAAAGCCGCTGTAGTTGCTAAAGGGAGGTCAGCAACATCTAAAAGTTACGGTAGTCGGAGAGCATTGCTCTCAGGCCGTAAGCAGCCTGTCCGGCAAGAGGTGGACCGACCTGAGGGAGTGGCCGATGCAGCTGCCCCCCACGCCCACCCCTGCTGCTCCGGGGGGAGGTTGGGGGTGTCGGGCGGATGCAGCCCTGTGTCTGCAGCATCTGTCGGCGCCGTGTGACCAGGCTCCAGCTGCACGAGTCAACTGTGTGCCCGGCATGATTGCACATCAGGGAGATGCGTGTGACCACGAGGACAAAGACACAGGAAGGACCGAGCTGTCTGGGGGAGCTCAAGATGCGCTTCGCAACAGATGGTACCATCTAAGCTGGGGCTTCAGGTGTCAGGCACGCAGCACAGAGCAGTAAAGAACACGGTGTCACTGGGCAGTAAGTGGACCAGGATGAGCTCAGTGGCTGGGAGACAGAAGTGGGACCTTCCAGATCAGGACATCCCAGCCTATACAGTATCCTGAGTATCACACAAGGAGCCCAGCTTTGAAGTCAGACACGACGGCTAGGAAGCAGGAAAGCAACGGACTAGATCTGTCTTAGACAAATGGCCCTGCTTACATTTGTAGAATATCTAGAGGCTAGAAGGCCTAAAGAGGCATGGTGGGACGGGGTCATGTGTTAGACATACCCGGCTGGTGGACTCGACCTCACGACGTCTTCAACCTCATGATCTGAGGGGGGAAGGGGGCTGACCATTTTATCTCCTAGGAGCTATTAAGTAAAGTAGAGGAGATGGACAGGGGGCTGGGTCCACTTTGGAGTGGAACGCATTTAAAATAATTGGGACCTTTCAGCTGGAGGTGCCAGAAATCCCCCGGAAAGCAGGAGCGCGTCTCAGAAATCAAAGCGCAGTGAGTGATGTGGATTTTAAGTCCACGTATGTTGGAGGACAGATGGTGAGATCACCGCATGAAAGGTGCCTGGCGGGGTACTTTCCCCATGGCAGGAGCTCAGGTATGGTGGCTGGTGTCGCTATAGTCATTCCTGGGAGCAGCCCCCCCACCGCCCACTGCTCTGGAGGACGGTGAGGCCACAGAAGTGAATGACACGGCCAGAGGGAGCCTTCCATCCGAAGAAACTCAGTGGAAACCAACATTTCAGAGACAAAGCCAAAAAAGAGGAATGAAAAGCAAGAATCAAAAACATATGAGGAGAAACAAGAGAGAACAGGGTCTGAGGAGCCAGAGGAAGCGAGAATTTCAAAGGAGAGTGAATCCGTGTGAAGATAAGTGGGATAAGGGGTGAAGGGCACGGGCTGGCCTCGCAAGCTGGGAGGCTGCCTATGACTTTGGCAAGGGCCTTTGTTGTGACGGAGTGCCGGGAGAAGAGGTTGCTACTGGGGGTGGGAATGCAGAGCGAGGGAGCGCTGGGTGGGGAACCCCATGACAAGTCCCCTTGGAAAAGCTGAAGCTGATGGTCCTTTGAAGGAAATGTGGGGCTTCTTCCGATGCCTGCAGGGCATCTACTTCTGCCATTTTAACTACGTGCTGTCTGATATTTGATATTTGAAACCCACAATACGCTAAGGGAAGCTTTGGTTTCATGTTCTCATCCAGCTGCCTTTTTACTTTCCATTTCGCACACTGTTTCTATACATTCATTCTCCTGGGAGGAAGCTGGAAGTTGGAAATTTCCAGGAGCATTCAAAGGCTGGGCTCAGCAGAGATCATCTCCTGATCGAGTCATGTCCTGACATGTCTTCCCTGGGTCTGGGTCCAGGGCTGAGTTTTTTCAAGACATGAAACTGGAGAGGGGGTCCCTGAAACACTTTAAACTTGCAATATCACCTTATACTTGTGTAGGTGAGTTTTAGTTCCTAATGGATTTTTATAGTCATTGTTTCTTTTCCTTCTTACAGGGACGAAAGGGGGAAGAAAGGCAGATAAGCTTATCCTCAGGTTCTAGACCAAAACAACAGCAAACAAACAAGCAAAATCCTGGAAGCTGTAAGGACATGCTTTCCCATCCCCTATTCTTTCAAGTAAATCATCGGCGACAATGAAGGCTTGAAACTTGGTTTGTAAAGGGCCTAATAATACGTCATCCAGATATATTACAATCACAGAGTGGGAGAGAGAGAGAGAACGAGAGAGAGGGAGAGACTATGTGACAGTGTGACAGTACTTATTTTTTTTTTTTTTAAGATTTAATTTATTTGAGAGAGAGAGGGAGAGTGAGAGAGAGCATGAGAAGGGAGAAGGTCAGAGGGAGAAGCAGATGCTCCATGGAGCTGGAAGCCCGATGCGGAACTTGATCCAAGGACTCTGGGATTATGACCTGAGCTGAAGGCAGTTGTTTAACCAACTGAGCCACCCAGGCATCCAAGACCATGAGACAGTACTTTTGCCTGAATCAGCTCAGTCAGGTTGACCAGCACTCCAGCAATTTCCAGTCATGCCATTGCTATGGTTCTACTCCTGCGTGCTCACTAAAATGTTTTGGGGGCACTTTCTAAAAAGAAAGATGCCTGGGCCTTCCCCAAAAGTAAATCAAACTCTTAAAAGACTGGTTGACCAGAAACATATAGGAGAGCAAAGAATAAAATAGTAGAGCAGAAAATCAAGAAAGTATATCTAAAACTGTATTCTAAAATACAGCAGGCACAGTTGTGTAGGAAAAATAGTCATTAATGTAAGGCATACTTGAGGATATACCCATTAAAGTAGTTTAAAATTAAAATGTTGACTCTTCAATTTGAAAACAAGACTCACACACATACACATCACTAGCCAGAATCCCTATTCTCACGACAGGCAAATGCATCTGCCTCCGGGAGGGTTATGGCACACGTGTACGAGCACATTAACAGACATTGACATGCTGACGTCATGAGCCCCATGGCATTAAGACAAAATGCTGTTCCCCAAATCACCTAAGTCCCCATTCCCTTAAGCAATATCAGTAATCTGGAGTTATTTTGGCGTACTAGGTATGTGCCTACTACCTGCATGGTTCCAGCTGGGAGGCAAAATCCCAGAGGAGCTAAGACAGTCATCAGATAATAACGGTTTTCCAAGTTTTCTATAAAGACGGCGCTGGTGACTCATAGTCATCAGGTTTTAAGCTTGGCGAGAAACATATCTGTGAGATGCTTCTTGTGGTCTACCAGATGGCTGGCAAGCAGGAAGGCTGAAGCTGGAGGTCAGAAACCAGAGCCCACCTGAACTGGTCCATTCCAGGGGCATGCCAAGAACCCTCATCTGGTTGTTTCTCTGATACACTTCCCGGGTAGGGTTGCCCAGTAAAACACAGGACACCAGTTAAATGTGCACTTTGATAATTAACCATCTCCCAGATACCGCTTCACCTTTATCTGAAGTCTGAGTTTCAAGGGACATGCTGGACTTTCATTTACTAAATTTGTCAACCCTCCTATCAGGGAAAGCTCCCATAACTGTTGCTACTACCCAAGAAACTTCAGATTTTTCCATATTTTTGTATCATTGATTAGCATCTATAAATATTTGGAAGATATACTTTCTGAAATTGGATTCTTCTCTGTTTTGCATCTATCACATCATTTCTATGGACACGATGGACTATCCTTTAAGGTCTTAAGTCTTTCTTCCAGGTACCACCACCAGTACCACCATGAGTGACTTATACTTTGTATGCTAAATTTGCAACAGTCTCCATGAAACACAAGTATTCAAAAAGTGCAGATTTAGCATTTGGATCCTTTCCCCAAACCTCCAACCATTCTGAATGCTCACTTTCAACTGAAAGTGTCTCTAGAAAATAATGATGTAAATCATATTATCATTACTCACATAAAGGTGGCCCATTGCTGCCCTTCCAGAAAGCTACAGAGGATTTTTGCAATCTCAACTGCTCTTTAAAAAAAAAAATCTGTTTTCTATTATGAAAAATAATCTAAAAATAGTTCCATATAACACAAGGATAAAACCATCTGTATGATCTCTCCAAAGAGCTCATATTTCTATAGATTTTTATCACTTTCCAACTGTTCCAACAAGTTCTGAAATTTAAGAAAGTCATGTAGATTTGGCAGCTAAAACTCGTTAAAGTATTAAATTTAATCACTAATATTGCAATTATTTTATGTTATTCTTATACATCATAGAAGGTTCAAATCAAATATGTATCAAAGTAAACAAAGCACAAAACTGTGTTAAAACTCATGGCAGACTTTCTTAAATATCACATTAATATTTCCACCAATTATCAATCAATAAAACCAAAATATTGATGCAACAGAAAAATACCCAGCACTCCAGTACAACACACAGAGAAAATGTGTATCTGAAAATGTTAGCCCCAGTGTGTGTCTCACGAATAACTTCCAACAGGTGTAAATAACGCGAGGCCCCTCATTAGGACTGTCACATCAAAACTGGTATGTATTTTCTTAAGAATCAAGATTTCACTTTCGAAGAAAAAGGTCAGCATTAAAATAAAAACAAAACTTGTACAGAAAATCACGAATGCAGTTAATGTGATTTTTTAAACTTGAGCCATCGAGAAGTCCAGAAAACGAAACAACTGACCTTTGCGTGGACGCTCTCCATCGGGTCCCAGAGATCTCCATTCAAGAGAGAAACACGGACAACTTCATAAGCTCCCCCGCGGCCCCTTCTTCCTGCCGGCTGCATGGTGGGGGCTAACTTGCTTCCCGGGCTCAGCGCTGCATCGAAAAGAAAACAGCCCGGGTCTTCATTCTTGTCAGGAAGATTCTGGCATCAGACACGTATGACCTAAATGACTCAGTGAAAATATCTGGAAGGCCAAGGAAGCCAGAGAAACAGCATTATCTATGAAGCCACAGTCAAGGTTAGAAGTGATGAATACTCTTGTCAATCCAACCCAAGAATTCTGTGACTTAAACAAAAGCTAACTTTTCCCTTCAAGTCCTATGGCTTGTGCTGGGTGATGTGGAAGACCAAGTATATAATTCTGTCCTCAACAAGCAACAAAAATCACACAAGTGGTAACTTTTTAAATGATGAATTAATGCTTTGCTTTAAATCAGCTCTCTCTTAAACATCTCAAGGCTTTAGCTGTATTAAGACTAAATCCATTTACTTAAGTCCCAGTGAATCAGCTCAACACAATGCCAATTCTACTCTCTGTACTTACAGAGGCTAATTTTATATGCCTCACTGAGTGATTCTATAGACAAAATTAATCGGCCAGTTCAGACTGACTAGACTGGTTTATGTAAAAAAAAATTAAGTCACTCAATAAACTATTATATGATCTTGTTTCTTGGGGTCCTGTCGAACCAGTTAATGTCCCGACACAGGTTCAACTTAGCCCCATTTCCATAAACAGTCCTAATGGAAAGTATAACTTTTTTTCTCTTCTGGACAGTGTATCGCTTTCCTAACAAGTCAGGTAATTTCTCTGGGATTGCTCTCCTATGAGGTCACGTTCCTGCTGTTTGGTATGACCGGAGCCTGTCCCTCGAGGTCAAGGATGGGAGCAGAGTCCCTCACATGTTATTCCCATTTCTTCAACCAGGACTCATAATTTTCAGACCTGAGTCATAATAGCACAGTTTTAAGTTACTAAGGAGTTCACATTTATTGGGCACAAATGGTATTGAAATTTTAATCCTAGACATTTTACAGTTCCCCAAATACTTTTAAATCCACACCATTTTATCACTCTTGATGTGGAAGTCTGCCGTTATGTTCAGGTTACAAAAGGATTACTCCTTGAGTATTAACTGTCTGACATAGCTGCTCCAGAAAATTCTCAAGCTGGTCACAAAGCATTTAAAACTCCCAGTTATTGAGGGACCACGGGAACAGGGATGAGCAGAGAGTTAGGGATATGGCCAATGGCAGAGGAGGTGAGTGGGTCCACTGGCCACGAGGGGCCCGGGCAAAGCGTTGTGGGGGGAAGGACCATGAGCCACATGAACAAGCAGAGGAGAGTCGGGGGCGGGGCTCAGGCCTGGGACTAGCTAAGCATTTTGGGATGAACCCACATTCGAGTGATGAGGGTTCTAGCCATGTCACCAGAAGGGATGCGTGTGGGTCGTGACATCTGCGGACACTGGGGGAGGGCCTGATAGAAGTGGGAAGACTAGGTATCTGAATGGAAGATGCCAAAGCCCTTCTCCTGGCTGCAGAGGGGGTGGCCACTGGCACACAGAGATCATGGTTAGATGAGCCCTGACCACCGGCGTGGTTTCACAGCCTTCATTGCGCTCCCCAGTAGTGCGCCATCACTACAGTGGGGGCTTCGGGGGAGACACAGGCCAGCACCTGTTCCCGCTCTTCCGCGGGTCAGCTGCGGGTCTCTCAGCCAGTTGTTCTCCCCCTGCTTGTTTGTCCACTCCTTCACGTACTCATTCAACAACCATGTATTCCCTGTCTGCCTTCTGATGGGCACTCTGATGTCTTCCATTCAAAAAGCCCATCCTTTCTGCTTTGGGTCAGTGTGCGCTCATGTCACCTGGCTGGAGACAGCCCCTCTGCCTCCACAGCCAGGACCCTCATCTTGGAAATGCAGCTTAACCCCAGAAGACTCCGTTCTCTCCATCCTGTGTATCTGAGAGAGGGTCCCAGGTAAAGCTGCCCTCACGACTTGCGTTCTTGAATTGGCAGAAAGAGGACTAGCGCGACCATTTCGGAGGGCGGTCAGGACCATGAAAGAACAGGGCTATGGGGGCTCAGTGTTAGCCTTGTTCTGCTTCTGTCAATCTGCAGTACTTTCTAAATACAAGATAATAAGAAAAACGAGGTGACAGTAGAGTCATGGGGAGGGCTACTCTTGATGGAAAGGCCAGGAAAGACCACTACTTGTTGGGGGAGGGGTGCCCATTAGCACAGATGTGAAGATGGGAACCTGCCAGTCCCACACAGAACCACAGGGAGAATGAGCCAGCAGAGGGACAGCAAGTGCTTTCCTCTTCCATAAAATGAGGCAGAGCGTGGGGATGCCAAGAGAAAATAGGCGTGAAGCAGAGAGCAGCGTCCACTGGTTTACCAGCATCATTCTCGCCAAGACTCAAGTCTCTTGCTCAGGACTCTCAGTGGGATTCCTATGGTGGAATTTACCAGAAGTTCATGCTGAGCCAGCCATATAGCTCGTGCAGAGCCAGACTATGGAAAGCAATTAGCTGAGTGTATCTTAACAGAGAGCAGGTGTGTTCTTCGAATTGGACCAAGAAGGCTTTGAAATACCAGTAATTATGGAATAAGAATTAGAGATCTTCTGAACATTCCCCTAAACCAATGAAAACCACACCACAGGCCAAGAGTCACCCTGGCCAGTATTTCACTTTTCAAAAGTTGGGTGAAACTGTTAAGAAAGTGATTGCAAACATTTAAAAATGTTCTCTACAAAAACAAACCAATTTGATTCTAAGCTGTTCCTGGCAGTTCTGGAAGTTAAATTTCCAACACAAGTGGATTATTCACTTGAGCAGTTAGCCACAAATCCAGTTGTCCAAGGGCTTATAAAATCCAAAACAGGAGCTCTGCCTCACCCACCACTCAGCTGCCACGGGGAAGACAGGAGGCTTTCCAGGGGCACTGCAGCCATGCTCTCAAAGACCTAGGAGATCTTCACTCAGCCTCAGACATTGGAAAACAACCTTCGCATACAACTAAACTCACTTGAGAAGCCACATGTCTTAGAAGGAAGCAGATGGCACTAAGAGGTCCGGGTCTCCTGGGTGAATCCTTAGCAGGATTCTGCCATCAGGGGAGAGGGGTAGCAAGTTCATATCCTTGATTTGGGGGAAGCTGGAGAACCTTTGTGGGGCCTCCTAGATGACAATCAGGCTGCAGCTGCACAAGCCAAAGACAAGGAACGTTCTTAGTTCTCTGAACCTTTTTCCTCCAAGACTCTTGGTAGTAGAAAATTAGAGTTATTTATTCTCCTGAAGGCAAAATGTTCCAAGAACTGAACACTCCCCTTTTCACCTACATATTCCATCATCTTAATCCAAAAGAAGTCCTTTTTGGCTGAATTCTTTTTGTCTAAGAGGCTTTATTTCTGAATATTCCAAGGAGAATTTCAAGGCAGACTGTGCCAGCACTTGGAGAATGTTGTGCAACCTTTTTAAGAAACTGAGTAACTGCCCTGTTTGCCAAATACAGTATTTATTATTTACGTACACGGATAATGAAGCTGTCCCTCAGCTTTTTAACTGATTGCACAATACCCCTAGCAGTATCTGTAGTCAGGAGACTATTTCTTATGAGCTCTGCTTATGTATTTATACACTGGTATTTCTTTTAGATGATGCAAATAAAAATTTCATTTGTGCTGCATGGATAGACAGAATAAATTATACACAGCTGTGACATATCAGAGTGTATTTTATGGAGGATCTTGTTGACAATCCATAAAAGCAGGTCCTGAATGATGTGTACATCTAAGTCCTTAGAAGCCCAGGGGAAAAAATACGACCTTATAAAATATACAGTTTGCATACATTTTGTTTCTCCTAGTATTTGGGAATCAACAAAATTCAGTTGCCTAAATAAAAAAATGTGAATAACTTATATTAGGAAGGAGCTTCTGGCTTTTTTTTTTTTTTTTTTTTTCCTGCTGGGTAACCAGATACATTGCTTGCCATTTTGATAAAATGGTCAGTTTGCTTCAGTCTTATAGTGGGGAAAAAACCATATTAGATAGTTTGGTTTCTATTAAGATTTCATCTATAATAATGAGCTTTACTTTCCCATGGGAAATGTGTATGTCTATTTTGCTTTTGTCTTCGCCGGAGCTTTTTACCTTTGGACTTGTGACCAGCCAACAGGGAAGGTATAAGACCCAATTCCGCAAGCAAGCAAGAATCTTTGCAGCAATGGCTTTACAGTCTTGGAAAAGCCACTAATAAAGACACCTGCCTGAAGAGATGTAGGATTCCCCCCATTAGAGCCCCCCAGAGCCTGGCTGCTCATGGAAGTCCTGCCTATCCCTGCTCTGGCCAACCCTCCTTTGCCTGTCTTACTAAGAACAACAACATGATGTCCATTGATGGGCATCAGTTATGCACAGAGACAGACCAACGTGGAGTTCTGGGACAGTGAACAATGGACACCTTGGAGCCACAAGGCCCAGCGCTGGCCTTGAGTCCCCTGATCTACTTGCTCCAAGCCTACCTCTGGGGTTCTGCCTTCTGCAGAACAGGAAGCACATTCTCCCCCTTCCTAGTTCTTACAGGGTAGAGGAAGCTCAATGCATTCAAAGAGCTTTCAAAAAGCTTTAATGCATGGAACTAGTTTAGGATATTCGAATCCACTTTCCCAAACTTCTATACAGGGTTCATCTGACCAAACCACACTAATGGTGTGAATGTGACCATGGTCCATCCATCAGTAGAAAATGCCAGGCTTAAGTACTGGTGTGTATCCACTCAGGCTACCCAGTGGGCCACTATGGAAGCAAACTCTGATGAGAGAAAAACTCAAGATAAAACTTACACATCACATCTGGAATTCTGGCTTTAAAGGGAAACCAATATGAACACCTGCGCAGACCTAAGAGAGGAGAACCGATCTGAGGCACTAGAAGTAGGATTAAGATAAATAATCTTCTGAAAATCTAGCTGGGGGGAAAAAAATTGAGGTAGCCATTATGAACCACAAACCAATCTGGGGACAAGGCTCTGGAAACTCATAAAGCATTTTCCTTAGCCCCACATATGTGAAAGCAAAAGACAATCTTACAGAACTGACCGAACTGCTCCTTATTTCAGGAAAATATGGTTGCAGTGCTCCCATAAAGGACGGATGTGTTTCCTTGGTTCAGATTCCTATTTGCAGTCTTACCAAATAACGCTGTCACTCTTTCATTTCATCTGCAGACTCCCCGGGTGGAAATTAGGAATGTGATTTTAAAATGACATAGCTCTGGGATGCTCAAAAGAACCATGGTTAATCTGAAAAAGAGTAACTTCAGAGTGGAAAAACCTGAAAAATACTACTTCGGCCAGATGATCAAGGCAACATGAAGAGCGATGTCACACTGCCTGTGGGTACCTTTCAAAGGATATGGTAGGAATGACGCTTTACTTCAGCCGCCTTACTCCCCAAAACCCATGGCTCCAGTCTAACCTGAGACAAATGCCAACAGAGCCATGACCTGCAGTACACATGACCAACAGACTTTGAAATAGGCAAGGTCAAAAACAAGGGCACTCTAAGAAACGCTCGCGGTCAAGAGGAGTCCAGGGAGGCAAGACAAATGTCCTTCAGGGTCACATGCTGATGGAATGGATAAACAGCAAGGGAGAGGAGATAACAAGTAAGGAAATCTGAGTGAAGTATGAACTTTGGTTGAAAAAATGTTAACTTCGGTTTATAAGTTATGATAAAAGTATAATATGAATGTAAGCTCTTTAACAAGGGAAATTGGGTGTCAGGAATATGGAAACGATCTATATTTTCTTCTCAATTTTCTTATACATCTATAACTGTCCTTTAAAGTCTGTTGATAATCACTTTTAAAACTTAATCTGAATCTTGGAGGAGCAATGTCATTGTGGAGCCATTCAGTATCCAAAGCTCGGAGATGGCCGGTGACCACGGAGGGCTCCAAACACCCGCAAACTGGAGGACTTCCCCCTCTCTGCTCTCATCGCTCCTCATTCAGGGGGAAGAAAAGACAGGGCGGCGGCAGTCAAGTGCAAAGCATCAAGTAAGTGATACGGTTTTCTAGAGCAGGAAAAGGCAGAGGTGTGTGAGAGCAGAGGATTCCCCCAGCAACTGAAAGGCCCCCTACGTGCCCCCAGATACTCCAGAGGACAAAGAAAGAACAAATTGCTGTAAACACTTCTACATTTTGGGATGATTGGCTCCAAGGCTCTGGGGGAGTACAGAAGTAAGAAGTTGGTTTAGGAAGGTGACACCAAGTGACAGTCACATAAACAGTTCGATAAAAGGATGTCGAAACAGAACCAGATCCTCTCAGAGCCTAAGGTTTTACTTATCCACACTGGCAGGATGAATTATCAAGACGAAGGAAGGAAGGCGCCACAGTGTCGAGTCAGAAGACACGTCCTGCACCCATCACAGGCCATTTCTGGATGCTCTTGGGCAAGTTCCTCCTGCTTGACACTCTGATTCTTTCTGTGTCCTGGAGGTTATGGGACCATCGTCTACTACACAAGGCTGGCAGGAGGCCCCAAGTGAGATCATGGATGTAAAGTGTCCTTGGGTGTCATTTAGCTTAGATTTTTTAGAATCAGTGTTTGGAAAGAAATACACGAAAAAGCTCTTCCAGGTTTGTTCTGAGTGTCGGGGCCATGAATTCATTGTTTTTCTTCTTTATGTTTATATGTATCTCTGATTTTTCTATAATCAGTACATATTGCTTTTGTGATGGATAAACTTTTGTGATGAATAAAAAATAAACTTAAAAAAATATCAATCATTTGGACTCGTGACAACAAACCAACTGCTTGAATGTTTTACTTTCTTACCAGCTTTCCTGGCATCACAGATACCAGACTTGGGCATGCCGGAGGACAGAGCCCATTTGGAAATAAAAGCAATCAAGCACTATGGAACAATTACAATTTTGAAAAGATGTTTTATATGTCATTTCCAAACTCAAAGAAAGCTGGTTATGGCTTCTCGTAAATGTTTCAAATGGATTCATATCCCAAGCATCCACTGTCTCTACTACACAGAAAAGTAATTCTCCCTGCCCGTAGTGTATCTGTTTGCAGGGAGCAAAATCATTTACAACATTAACAATAAGTTTATACCCTTTGCTGGTCAGTGGAAAGTGGAAGCTAATGCAAGGACCATTTTACAAATGGCCAGCCTGAATTACGGGATTATATGGGTTATTCTTAATGTTGCCTAACAACGAATGGCAGAATTAATGACAAAACCCAAGCGCTTTGCATTTCAAATACATTCAGTCAATTTGCCATTCACTACAGGGACCAAGTCCTGCTATAGGAACTCATTTGATTACTCTTGGGGGTTGGAGTCGGTCAGAGTTTTCCAAAATTTACCTTGTAAAAAAAATTATATAAGGGGGAAAAAATAGAACCAATGACTAAAATCTATACTCTAGGATCCATTTTTGAAAGTTAACAGCAAAAGGACAAGAATAAAAATGAATTTATTTCACTCACTATTATAAATTCAGCAAATGGAAGTCCACAACAGTGAGGGAGCGACCACTTTCCCCTACTAGAAGCTCAGTTCCATCTGAGGGCAATCTCTAACATCCTTGGTGCACCATTTGTCACCACTGACCAACCTCTGCTAGTTGGCACAGTGAACAATGAGCATCTTGGAGCCACAAGACTCAGCTCTGGCCTTGAGTCCCCTGATCTCCGTGCTCCAAGCCCACCTCTGGGGTTCTGCTTTCTGCAGAACAGGAAGCACATTCTCTCCCTTCCTAATTCTGAACACTGGTTCAGCAGCACCTGACCATTCTCTGACCAGGTCTTGCCCTGTTCCACTCATCCCCCTTCCTCTGACCTTCTCTCCCTGAGGGATGGAACAGCCCCCCAAGTCCCAGCTCGGGGTCATCTTCCCTCTCTACTCTGACTGTCCCCCACAGAACTCATTAACATTAAGCTGATGTTGCCCAAATCAATATTTTCCCATCTGGCCCACTCACCCAAGAGCAGTCTATATTACAATACCTACTGGGCATTTTGATTCCTATGTCTTGTCACCACGATCACCTCAGACTCAGCATCTGCAAAAATCAAAGGTTTCATTCCATTCCCCAGTCAGACAACAGAGCATTCTGTATCACCCTTGTCTTGCTAATGCCACCACCATTCCCTGCTCCTTAAGTCACATGGTCACGTGGCTGGGTGATCTGACATAGTCCTTGTCTTATGACCCACGGTCAACAGCTCCAAGGAGCTTTTAATGGTGCTTTGTTTTTGTCTCCCGTTTTCTGAAAACTCTCCTACTTCTTAAGTGGATCCTTCTCCATAGCCTCAGAACCTGCAGGCTCTCCCTCTTCCGGTCTTCAAGGAGGGTCCATCTGAGAAGAGCAAAACCCTACAGCATTGTTGTCCATCAAGAGAACATAGCGTAAATGTCCTAAGGCTGCAGCGAGTGTGGCGGTCAGTAGGGCTACAGTGCAGTCGGTGACTGGGACGGAGAGAGCTGTGGGCAGAAGCACGGCAGGCAAACAAGGCCTGGCTCTCGGCGCGCCTCCAAGGCGGGGTCTGGTGTGGGATGCAGTGGGAAGACATTCTGGAGTGGGGTCGTAGGCAGAGTAAATCATCCGTATTAGAAACATTCTCTGTATGAGAGAGGAGAGTATGAAGGCTGGAGAAGAA
This sequence comes from Mustela nigripes, assembly GCF_022355385.1. Lineage (NCBI taxonomy): Eukaryota > Metazoa > Chordata > Mammalia > Carnivora > Mustelidae > Mustela > Mustela nigripes. The sequence goes on from NC_081560.1 coordinate 186,345,495, forward strand.
TGGAAAAACAAGAACCATTCGTAGGCCCCAAATGCAGTGTTGCCTTAGAACGTTGTGTATTTCTTAATTTTAAAATTTGCTGACATGCCTTAAACTGTAGTTGTACATCACTGTCATTTTGCTGTTTGAAAGCAACCGATGTGTTCCTGAAAGTGTTGTGTGATCTACTTTTGGTGTTAAGGCAGAATAGTAGTATGTGTAAGCTGCATGTTAGACACTTGTCTTTTTTAAAAACTAAAATAATTGTACTGAAAAAGATTATGATTATGATTATCATAGGTGACATAATCAATAAGCATATATCGATCACAATGGTGATCACTAACTGAACGGCAGCTACACACCAAGCCCCACTCAAACTCTTTGAATCTTTAACTTGTTTAAACTTCACTATACCCACGAAGTTCACCTTCATTTAATACATGACAAAAGAGGCCCAGAGAAATGCAGCCCACGACCAAGCAAATCAAGACGCCAGGAGGCCAGTCCCCATAGCTAAGTTCTCGGGTCTGTGCTCCAGCCGTATTGCACGATACAGGAACAGTCCCTCGGGCCTGGAGATGCTTGGAGTAAGACTGAATCCTTCCCTGTGTCCTAAACTCCTAGAACTCCATCCCCTGGCCACCTCATCTTACTCGTTCTATTGTCAGTCCCCACCTCTCTATCCCTCAATCTAAAATCACAAGAAGAGGGGCGCCTGGGTGGCTCAGCAGGTTAAAGCCTCTGCCTTCGGCTCAGGTCATGATCCCAGGGTCCTGGGATCGAGCCCCGCATCGGGCTCTCTGCTCCGCAGGGAGTCTGCTTCCTCCCCTCTCTCTCTCTGCCTGCCTCGCTGCCTACTTGGGATTTCTCTCTCTCTGTCAAATAAATAAAATCTTTAAAAAATAAAAATAATAAGATAAAGTCACAAGAAGTAGGGGCCTTGTTTATCAAATTCGCTGTTATAGCCTCATGTGCTGACATGTATTTATTTAGTGAATTATTACCAAACAAATGAAAAGTTGCCACAGCCTGTTGTGATCATAATGACATAAGGGAGGGAGCTGGGGCTTGGTTCTCAGCGTGGAGGTTCTGAGAGGTGATTTTTAGCTCACCCAGCGATGTCTGGTCCCTGGCAGGTAGGTGCACAGAACCAAACTCACATGTGTCTTATTCATAAGCCAGGAGTCCCATTTACTTACTTTTAATGAGAAAGAACTGGCAAGTCAACCAGAGCCCTCATCCAAAGCACTTTGCTCATTATCTTCCCAGCAGGAACTCTTCCTTGAAAAGCCAAATTAAGATCAGGACAGAGAACTGAGGGACCATAATAGAAACTGTGATCATGAAAGCCCGGTATTTCCTTTTCCACTCAAGAGTGTGTACCTGCCATGCTCACAGAGGTAGAACAGGACCTCAGCAGGTGTGCTGCACACCCAAAGGAAGCAGGCGAAGGCTGATTATTTGAACTTGACTCTACGGACTCCAGGAGCCCGTGAAGGCTAGCTCCCAAACCTTGTAACTTGTAGTGTAGATGACTCTCCTGCCACCATTTGGACACATCATCTTCTTTATGAGAAAAACCCACTTTGAGTTTTAACTCAGATAATAGTTTATGGACGTGATACCCTATGTGTGCTTTTGCGGAAATATATTCAGAATTCCAGAATGCAACACCAGGGGAATAACCTATGCCTCACGCCCCTACTACAGAGCATTTCCTCCCCCCTTCTCTACCTGCCGGACGCTCAACTGTGGGGACTCCTGTGGCTCTGGCGGTTTGGGGGGGGGGGACCGGGCAGGACTGGGGGCCTTGGCTTCAAGGTGGTACCTGGAGGAAGTCAGGATGGGGGATAATGGGAATTAGCTAGCACACATCTGCCCAGGGGAAAGTGTGGCTCTCTGGAGGCAGGGGCAGGGAGTATTTTACAACAATTAATATTCCATGTGTTGACTTTGCTGGTTGAATTGGAAGGACCCCAATGGGAATCCTAACATCAATAGTCCAATAGGATAAACAAAACTATTATGACACAGTGCTAGAGTCCTGTGTTCAGAGATGTTTCACTTCTCTGAGATTTGATAAATATTTACTAGGTACACAGAATGACTGGGGAGCACTTTTAGTAACTTCAATTAGAAACACTTTCATTCTCAGTTTTTGTCCAGGTTAGGAACTTTCAAACAATTTCCTCTCAATAATACAAATCTTTATTCTGATCTAGTCCCATGAGACAACAGAACTGGCCAATACTGTACTAGCCAACAAGCATCTTACCAGAGCAAGTGCTTTTGTGGGCAGAGTGTCATTGCTCTGCTTTAAAATTCATGCTAGCGCTGCATTAATTGTTTTAAATGGATTCTTGATCCTCTATAAAATTAGCGCTGATAAGCCGTCCAAGCGCCATCGCTGTGAGGGGACCACAGTCACTACCCAGGAGCTTGCCCTGTCTTTCCCTCTCCCGGCTGGTCACACAGGGGAGCGCAGTGGCATCCACAAGAGGAGGCATGGGGTTCCATGGCCTCCCTGCTCTATGGAATGTTGGGGGCAGGGGAGAATGGGCAGGAAGTGGGCTGGGCCCCCTCCTGCCCTTTGCAGAATATGAAGCATGACTGTTTTCTGTCCATTCAGCAGGACCAGGCTCTGGCAGGTCAACATCTCAGTAGCCAATCATAGCCAACAGTTCTCAGTAGCCAAAAGTTCTTTAAAAGCCCTCTCAAAAATATCTGAGTATTTGTGGAATGCCTGGATGGCTCAGTGGACTGGACATCCGACTCTTGATTTCCTTTCAGGTCGTGACTTCAGACTCCTGGGATAGAGCCCCACGTTGAGCTCCCTGCTCAGTGGGAAGTCTGCTTGTCCCTCTCCCGCTGCCCACCCCCCCACTCTCTCTCAAATAAATAAATAAAAATTTGAGCATTTGTAAAGAAAAAAAAAATTTCCTTGTTGTTTTAGTGTGCGTTTGTCCCTGAAGTTAAACTTTTTCATGTTTGTATCATTTTCATTTCTTAATTCAGTGATTATGATTGATTCCCTATCTCTTGCCCATTCTTGACTCTTCGAATTTATTTCTACGAAATGTTATGTGCTAAGAATATTAAACAGGCTTAGTTCTAAAATGAACACGCCACCAGACAACACCTGAGTCAACCAGCATCTTCCCCAAGAGTGGAGGTGTCTGTCCCCTCCACTGGGGGATCCCCCCTCTATGGCCCAGGAGCGGCCAGCAGGTGGTGTAGGGTTCCACATGGCTCAAGACCACAGGCAGCCTCTGCCTTCCGGGGTCCCTTCTGATGCACAGAACAGAGTACACGAAAGTTAACCCCCGGGAGAGCCAAGGAGACCATAGGAGATGACTTGTGGAGAGAAAGCCTTTGACTTAACACCTAGTCCGTGGCTGAGCTCCATCTGAAGTAAGCATCTGGGAGGGAAGAAAGGAAGGGAAGCGAGCTGCGCTGAGGGTCCGTTTCCCGTCAGCTTCCACGCTGTGGTTTCCCCCTCCATTCAGACTCGCTTCTGCCCTCAGAGAGCACGAGGTCCCGTGAAGAAGGCCGGGAAGCTGAGCGCCTGCGAGAGCGACCTGAGTCCAAGTGGGAAACGGGCTGCAGTTGACATGGTCCAGGAGGTGGCAGGCTTCGGACAGGTGCGCTCAGGGCACTCACATGCGCAGGGACGGAGCGAGGCCAGGACCACGTCCCAGGTGTGCCTGGGCTTCAGAGGGGGACCTGTGAGGACGTGGATGTCTCTCAGGAGAAAAAGGTGCTACCTCGGGTCCAGTCGCTAGTGCAGCCGATGTGCTCTATTGGTCCGCTCTTAGACTTCGTTCTAACAGACATTCTAATGTTTACGCTGCGGACAAACGCTTCTTCCATCTCTCTTCCCCTTGGAATTTCAAACTCACAAAACCTTCATCACTGAGGAATTTTCTTTGACAGTCTCCGTTTATGAGAACAGACAATAAATCAGGATCCGTGTAGGGCTGCCAGACGTAGGAAACAAAACCCTGACGTCCAGCTCAATCTGAATCTCAGATAAACAACGGGTCTTCAACAGAAGGCACCCCCTGCAATATTACGCGACCCTGATCGGAAGTTCAGACTGAGCTGGGCATCCTCTGTTTTATCTGGCAGCCTCAGATCCAGGTTCCTCGAATAGTTCGCTGGCCCACAAAGCCAAAACATTTCAATCAATTCGTAGGAGCGCATTCTAGCTTCGGAACTTGAGGTGACCGCGAGAATGCCTGGGACGTCATTCTGCTCCGTCAAGTCAGAGTGGGCGACCACATTTACTGTGGCACAGAACGGGGCCCAAGTAACCCAGCTGACATATTTCAAAGGGGAAAGAGAGATGGGATGCCCACTCAAGAGCCCACCTCTTCAGTAACTGGATCCTCTTAATCTCGAAGCTCGTGTAACCCAGCTGCTGGGAGACAAAATCTATACACAATAAAGAGTTTCATTCAGGGGTCCGCATGACTCCATCCGTCACCGAAGCACATGTTTGGCACGGACTGAAAGCCAAAAGCAGTCTAACAAATATTTCAAAACTGAATTTATATCTTTCTAACACATGGTTTATATACGGATGTAATACCTAGAGAGCTTTTCAGTTCTCAGATCATATCCTGGCTAAACTACAAATAATGTCTGCAGCAGACCACAATACCAAAATTATTTGCTTTTTAAATATGTTAAAGAAAGCTAAGTGTATGAGGGGGCGGCTGCCAGAGATGCCTGCTTTAGTATGCAATTGTTAGAAGGGAGCAGAATCCACACACATCCACAGTAAGCTAAATATTTGCGTAATTCCTTACACAAAGAGGGAGCTGCTCTCTGAAGCTCCAGCTTCGGGATGAAACTTACCAAGGACACTTAGCTCATGTTTTAAAAGTTCTGAGAGTACACGCTCCCTCTAGGAAAATGCTTGAAGGTCTCCTCTGTAACAGGGCACATGGGGTGTTCGCTCCTGCTGTCCCAAGGCAGAAAGACTTAGCATAATGGCTTTCCAGGCAGGAGAGCGAGCTCAGGCGTACTGCCTGGCCCTAAGTGGCTTTTCCTGACGACCAATTTTTAGATCGAACTGAAAATTATGGAAAGACAAATATTTTGTCTTCAGCGTCAAACAGCCACATGTTTGTAGACTTTCCTGTCTTCATCATTTTCAGTTTTCCTCTGCCTGTGTGGTAGCTGGAGACACAGCTTCCACATTGGGCAGCAGACCCTATTCGCCACTGGCTGGCCAGGGTGTTCTTGTAAATACTTCCATACCCTCCCCGCTCCCAAGAGTGAAATGGAAACTGTCAGCAAGCACAGTCCCCACGCTGGCACCTGCTGAAATTCTCCTAACTTTTCCCGCAGATTGCTTTCTGATGAGGGCTGAGTGGGGAGCAAGGAAGTCATCACATTGATTTTCTGAGAAATGATACAATTTATGTTTTTTGACTTGACAGTATTAGCAGAAATCAGAGCCACGGGGAGAGAAACGCTCCTCCCGCACACGGGCGCACATTCGCACACACGTTGGCATGTGCACACCTTAGGGCTCTAGAGGACAGACTCTGAGAGAGGGAGGGGGACAGGGACAGCTGCTAGTGGGGTCATCCCCATCACGAGGCTCATCTGGCCCCACAAGGTGACCAGAATTTTAGGAAGCTGCTTCCCCAGGGCCTGACTGTGCGCATTTCTTGGAGGACATTGCACGGTGGCTTGGGTGCAAAAAGGAGCGGGAGTGTCCTTGGAGGCAGTTTTGTAGCCAACAACTCCCAGGTGCTCACAAAGTGCTTTACCCGACGCAGACTGCCATGGTGGGCTGTCCGCACCCTATTCTCCCCATGTGCAGGAATGGGAACAGGATGGGTGGGAAGTGAGCCCTGGAGAGGCCAGGTACCTTGTGTGGCCTTGCCAGAGCTCAACCCCCCAGCAGGTGGCAGAGGACTGGCTCAAATCTGGGGCTTCACCTGCCCTGGTCACCTAAGACTCAGGGTCTCTTCACACCACACTCCCCCTCCGTAGGGTATGCCCGAATTAGGGGCTTCAGTTAGCCGAAGCAGGGCTAGGAGGCAGGCAGTGGCCAGGCTTTCAGCAGAAGCTAGGCTGAGGCAAGGTGCATCCTGAGATCCAGGCCCCACTCTCAGCAGAAGCTGGTGCCGAGCACTGAGCCCCCTGACCCCTCAGTCTGTCCCCTGGTCTCCCTTCCAGTTTCAGGTTTCCTGCATGACTTAGACCTCATCAAATGTGGCCCAGTTATAACTAGTGCTCCTGCCGGCTCTACCTTCTACCAGCCCCATACAAGTTAGCAGGCTCTCCAAATTGATGCCCAGGCCAGTTGTCCCTCTCTCTAGAAATTACTCTGCTCCCTCGAGGTACAACAGATCCCTGTCCCACCCAGAGAGCTGCCCAGAGCCTCCCTCGAGCCCCCACCCCCCCACACACACACCCTGGCCAGGCACTGTGTATAGTCTTCCTGATGTGGAATCTCATGCCACAGCCTGTGGTCATGACCGGGCCATATGGGAGATGGCCTCTTAACAGAAGCTTTTATTCTGAGCCCCAACTCCCAACCTCCAGGACCTACCACATGCTAAATAAGTGTGTTGAACAGATATGATAGAAGGGTGAGGTCCAGAAATTGTCAAGGGAGATGTGTGCAAATGGCCTAGCTAACAGTTTGGGTCCAGAGGGAAAATGCCAACCTCCTCATCAACAAGAAAACACCTCCATATGTGGACTGCTTTCCCAGCATCCTCTCTTCTAACAGGGCACTGAGCACCCCGGGGCATTAGTTGGTTTCAGGTGTCATCCATATGTCCCATGATTCAGGCCTTAACCCTCACCAGGTCTTTGAACTCATACCTAAGAGTGGATGGTTGAAAGCACACACAGGTCACTGGAAGGCTCTGGTCCTTCTCCCCTCTCCTCTAGATAAAGGGTCATGAAATTATTCTGGGATCTTCACTGAAGGAACTCAGACCTCGAGGGTCTCAGGACCCTGGCTCATTAGCACCACTTCTGGCGGGGGGCAAGATGCTCTCAGACAGGACACTGATCACGGAAACATGGTATTCCCTTCCCAGACCCCTTCCAAGTCTTTTAGTTAGAGCAGCATCTGTTTGGTATAATAGACCTAACACTGCCCCCATCCTTCTGCTGACCACCCTTCTGCATAAAGGGAGCAGGGCTCTCATTCAGGGACATCGACAGGGGCCAGTGGCTGGGAACAATGTAATCACCCTGCTGTGTTTTCCTTCTATTTGTTTCTATACTCTTTGTGACAAGTGACACTGGCCTTCCATTTATAATATGGAAGTACACTTTCCTCCTTAAATAAATTGAAGTAGAATGTGTATGTATTGACTTAAAGGAAAATGTAAGATAAATTAAGAAAAGATGTTACTTAAGTAAATGATAGCACAGGTGACATCCACATTTGAAAAAATCATGGAGTTGTCAATGCCAAGGTGGGAAACTTGGTAGTACATGGACTGCTTAGACCACAGCTGGTCCACACTGCTATGTGCTGAATTACTGAAGCGGCTCAATAAATAAGCAGGCCCTGACCCCAGCAGAGATGAGATCCTAATTCAGGGTACAGTACCAAGTGGGGTATGAATCTGAGTTCGTAACAAGCTCCGTGGATGATTCCAATGCAGGCCATCTGGTTGATCAGCAGTCTCAGAGACCCTGGCTTTGAATCAATAATCCTTGACCACCACTCTAAAATCAAAGCATAAAGTCTCCTCTTATGATAGGAATGTCCCTATTTGGTGATCTCTGCTATGATCAAAGCTGGCTTTGTTCTACTACTCCAGAACATCTATCTTTTCATCCATGAGCCATTCGAGCATATCCTACACACACAATACAGCCCATAGATTGAAAGGGAATTACCACCCACTCCCTATGTTCACATGGAAGCGATACCTAAGAAGTAGAGGAGTATGAGACATAAACTTCAATACCAATGAGCTCACAACATCATGAGGCCCTTACTGAGTCTGCCAGCCTTTACAGAGCACCAGCCATGTTACAAGCCCTTGGGATGAGAGTCAAAGGCCACAAGTCCAACTCTGAAAGCCTTCACAGTATGAAGTAGAGCAGACAATGGTGTCAGAACAAGATGGCGGAGCACCCAGGGACAATGCCTACCACAACCTGAAGAAAAGAACTGGAGGTAGAGGTGGGATGACAGTAGTCAAGGAGCTGTCCCAAGGGACAGAGGATCACAGGCACAAAGGGGGTGGCATGCAGAACAGCATCCAGGGCTGAGAAAGCAACATATGTAGTAAGTAGTCACATGGATGATGAAACGGGGCAGGCCCTGGGGTTACATTAGCATGTCATGCTTTTCACTTCATCTGTAGAGGACCTCAACCTGCTTACTAAAGACCCAAGTTCTAGGAGGGCTTCTGCTAGCTAAATGAACTGAACAGGATATGCTTGAGTTCTAAAGCTAACCAACGCTTGAATGGACAAAGGTAATGGAACCCAGCTCTAGCCCGACCCTGCTCATATATCTTTTGGGAGATTTCATAATGTACCCAGAGTTCCTAAAAAGATTGGGAAACTGCCTTCTGTGACAGTTGATTGCTCTGGGCCAGCCAGCCCTAGGCTTCCAGCTGCCCTTACTTGGGAAACACACTCCCCAGGGATCATGTCCCTTTGCAAGTCTACAGAATATTGTTAAGCCCAGCCAGGGGACTCACAGCACATTCTGCAGGCCTAAATGTAGTATCAAAGGAAGGTAGTCTATGTAAATCTGAGATGACATATTTTAAGTAATTTTTATACTGATTAAAAAAAAAAAACAAAAAACCTTCTTTGGGATGTCTGGGTGGCTCAGTTGGTTGGACAACTGCCTTCGGCTCAGGTCATGATCCCAGGGTCCCGGGATTGAGTCCCACATCGGGCTCCCAGCTCCACGGGGAGTCTGCTTCTCTCTCTGACCTTCTCCTCGCTCAAGTTCTCTCTCACTGTCTCTCTCTCAAGTAAATAAAATCTTAAAAAAAAAAAAAAAAAAAAAAAAAAACTTCTTTAAAAGAAGAAGATGTCTGGGGCGCCCAGCCAGCTCAGTCGGTGGAACATGTGGCTCTTGATCCTGGGGTCATGGGTTTGAGCCCCTGGTTGGGGACAGAGATTAAATGAATGTTTTTTGTTTTTTTTTTTTTTAAGATTTTATTTATTTATTTGACAGAGAGAGATCACAAGTAGGCAGAGAGGCAGGCAGAGAGAGGGGAAGGGCAGCAGGCCCCCTGCTGAGCAGAGAGCCCGATGTGGGACTCGATCCCAGGACCCTGAGATCATGACCTGAGCCGAAGGCAGCGGCTTAATCCATTGAGCCACCCAGGTGCCCTAAATGAATGTTTTTTTTAAAAAGATATGCATGTACGTTCTTATTTTCCATTGATCCTTCATCGGTGCCTCCATGAAATCCTGCTCCTTCCCTAGACTGTAGCCCTCTTTGGACAAGTCATTTGACCTTTTCAGCCTTACCTTCTTCATCAGAAAAATGACAGATTTATGGATTGTCCCTACCACTTTTTGAAGTCCCAAGAATGTAGTATTGTGGTTTTAGGAGTCATTTTTATTAAAGGAAAATCCCCAGAGTGTGTCCCATCATAAGGCTGGTTTATTGCACCTGCCTCCTGCTCTCCATCAACCTTTGGATTTTGAGTAACTAGTGGTCCTTTCTTCTGGGAGGAGGGCAGAGAAAGGACTCAGGAGGGACTGCACATACACATTGTCTCGGGCATACAGGAGGCACTCCCTGAGCATCTGGGGAGGGGATGGTGGAAAGGGTAGTGGCCATAAACTGGGTGAGTTTCTAGTTTTGCATGCATCTCTGAAATCCCGTATTCTGTGCACCTTACTAGCACTGGTACATGCAAATAACATTTCAGTTTAAATTAATTTTTTTTAAAGTAGGTCCTTAATGGAAAAAAAAAATCACTTAATGCTGAAAACAAACTGGTTGGCTATTAAAAAAAGAAAGCTCTGTGGGAGGAGTCTCTGTGGGAGAAAATTACTCAGCATGTCCAAGTCTTCTAACATGTTTGTTTGTGAAGTGAGCGGCATAGAACCAATAGAGGCAAGATCTCCAGTCACGATTGATAAGACATTTTGCTTTTTAGTGGAATATTCAAAAAAGATAGTCAATCAGTAAAATTTTAAATCTACATTCTTCATTTTGGGGTGGTGGCACCATGAGGAGATGGAAGTTTTTCACATATTTATATTAAAACTTGCACTGGTCTGGGGTCCCTGGGTGGCTCAGTCAGTTAAGCGTCTGCCTTTGGCTCAGGTCATGATCTTGGGGTCCTGGGATTGAGCCCCGAGTCCGTGTCAGGCTCCCCGCTCAGTGAGGAATCTGCTTCTGCCTCTCCCTCTGCACCCTTCCCCTCCCCTGTTCATGTATGCTTCCTCTTTCTCTGTCAAAGAAATAAAATGAAAAAAAAAAAAAAAGAAAGAAAGAAAACCTTGCACTGGTCTTGGAATTCACATTCAGAGAAAATTTGCCCCATGGAGATCTGAGGTCAATCTTCAAACAGAAATTCTCTGCAGAAAAAGGAACTACTTTTTAGATAGAAAATGTTTTAAATTCTGTCTAATTAATACTACACATCAAAATAGAAGGGAGGGAGCCAAAAATTTGCTAAAAAGCAAATGTATGGTTTTAAGTGTGTTTATCATCAAAAGATAGGAACAGAAAAGAGCTAGCCAAAAACAAAAAACAAAAAGCTAACTGTGAAAAATAAAAGGAAGGAGTAAAAAATTAAAAGTAGAAATCATTAAATTAGAAGCCATAAATCAAAGCAATAGATTCAATGACTAAATCCAAGGCTTAATTCGTCAGACAGGCCCGTCCGTATCCCCGACTCTGATCTGTCCGAACAAGGAGAAAGATCCATAGTAAAGACAGAGAAGTAGGTACATTTGTAGGTACAGGATTTAAATGATGATCAAGTACTCCACATTCTTTATACTAATAAGTCTGAAAACGTGGGTAGAAGATTTTCCAGGGAAAGAGGTTCCCAAAATTGGCTCCATAAAGAAATAGCAAAACCAATGGCCATGTAAGTAGCTGAAAAATCGGCAAGAGATTTATGTTCCGTAGAAATGCTCGGCCCAGAAAGCGGTAAGGGAAAGTTTTGAAAGCCCAAAGACAGATTATTCTCTTATTATTTTTACTGTCCCCAAACACACACACACACACACACACACACACACACACACACACACACACATACACACACACTCCAAGGCGGGACGCAGGAAACTTGAGGATTATGGTCGGTTGCTGGAATGGCCCTGATACTTTACCTCCCCAGTCTGAGCCCCGGTGAGCCGCTCGCTTCAGGGCAGAGATTTAGCTCAGCAGCTCCTCTTGCCAAGCCCACAAGCCTCCTTCCTGGGTTTGGCTAGAGGGTCAGACCCAAGCAGAGGCTAGAACTGGGTCTGAGCGTTCGAGATTGTCAGCCCTTGTGCCTCTCCCGGCCCCACAAGAAGGTGCCTGGGCTAGCCTGCTGGAGGGACGACAGACACCCAGAGAAAACCCGATCACCACATCACCAGTCAGTGTGCCCACAAACACAGGAACGGGCCTCACAAGACCAGAACTGCCCCGTGTAAATCCCTGACACACAGATTCCATACTTGCTTTCTGGTTTTAAGCCACTGAATTTGGGGCCAATTTATTAAGCAGTATTGTTGTATCAATAAACAACGGAAGACCACTTTGCCTTCTTAAATTAAATGTGAAAAATCTTAATTAGAACACTAGGAAATTGAATTCAATACCATATTAAAAATATGATACACCTTGAAAGAGTTAGATATGTCCATTAAATGCAAGGATGTTTTGATACTGGGAAATCCATCAATGAATAATGACATCAAAAAGTCAGTGAATATTTGGATCAGTAGATCAAAGGATTCAGAGAAAAAAAAGGAAAAGATGTGGTACCTCAGTGTCTAAAAGGCAGTTAATAAAATTCAATATCCAATGCTGATTTTTTTTTTTAAAATCCTATTTGAAAACGAGAAATAGATCCTTCTTTAAAATAATGAAACTTCATCTTAAATCCACAGTCAATATCATAACCAGTGCCAAAAACACCAGGGGCCTTTCCACTAAAGCCCAAAACATAAGAGGGATTCCTACTATTTGCACAAGTTTTTGAAACTTCTTTATATTTGAGAGACTGCAAGAAAGCAATAGAAAAGAAATTCAGAGAAATAAGTGTAACAGAAATTATTTATAGGTGATATGATCAGTTACCTAGGAAACCCAAGGAAATCAACTGAACTTCTACTAAAACCAGCAAGATATTTTAATAAACAGGCCAGTCCCAGGATGTATATATATAAATCAATACAAAAATACTATTACTGAAATAAAATTGAAAATTGGATCCCATTTATAATGACACGAAAAGAAAAATAACCAAGAGGGGGAAAAAAAACCCTAAAAAATCCTTTGTGAGAAATGGATGATGATGCTGTTCATCCAAAATTATGCGTCACAACAGGGTAGTGTCACAACACGTAATCAGTAAGAGAGGACAAATGCCTCAATAACAAGGTGACCCCAGGATATGAACGGACAGAGTAAAAAAGGAATCATAAGCTGTTGGTAAACACAAGGGGGGGGGATTCAACTGCATAAGTAGGTATTTACAGAGTCTCCTTTCCCAGCTCTCCAACCTGCCCCTCGCCCTTGCTTCTGAGCAGGAACTTATGCTTGGCCTCCCTCCCTGCCGTTTCCCCAGGGAAGGGACCGTAACATCTGTGATCCAGGAGACTGGGAGGCAGAACGGCCTGCTGTGGCTCAGTTCCCTCTGGAACCCCCTCTCTTCTTGGATCTGCCCGCAGCACTTTCACTCTGGCCTGCCCTCTGCCCTGCGGAAAGGGTAGTGACCCCACCTCAAGCAAGCCCACTCAACCACAAAAGCCAAATTCTCCCACCAGCTTCCACGTAATAGCTGGTACTTTGATCCCCAATGTTCAGCTCCTGAGCAATCAATGTACTCTGAATCTAAGAAGGGAAGAGCGTGCTGTTTCTTAGACTCCCAAACCCCAATGACCATTGAAAACGTAAGTTGAGCACCAGGGTGTCTTAGTCAGTTAAGCATCCAACTCTTGATTTTGGCTCAGGTCATGATCTCAGGGTCATGGGACCAAGCCCATATCAGGGGCTTGGTGGAGCCAAATGCGGAGCATGCTTGAGATTCTCTCTCTCCCTCTCCCTCTGCCCCCTCCCCCATGCACACATATACGGATGCAAGAGCTCTCATAAATCAATCAATTGATCCATCAATCAACCTGCTCCATCCAAAAGAAAATAGAAAAAGGAAATCTATATTGGGCATGTATAAAAGAAATAGAAAGATAATGAATTTAAGTCCCATGTGAATAATTAGTTTAAATGTAATTAGATGAAATGTTCCATTTTAAAGGAAGAGACCCCAAGAATGGATTAAAATGTGAGACCAACTAGTTACTGCTTACAAGAAATGAACTTTGAGTATAACTATGATAGGTGGGTTGAAAGTAAAAACAATAATAATAATAATAATAATAATATAATGGAAAAAGATGCTCCAAGCATACATATGTATCACTAAGCATAAGGGAGCTGAATTGGCTGAATGAACACCAAAGTTAACCTAAAAGAATTACTACATGAGATACGGAAGGATTTTGTAATGATGAAAGGACATAAGCAGACATTAACGAGATGCAAAACCTAGTAAGAGTTTCAAAACACATTGAGAAAAAAATGCATAGAACTGAAGGCAGAAAATGTTTCTAGTTAAGGTTGTACTACTCTCTCAGCAACCAAGAGCACTGGCGAACAACAAACCAGTGAGCTTCTGGAAGATTCAGTCGCACCATCCATCAATGCTGCCGCGTATAGAGCACTCATCCAACAGCTGCAGGAACCGCTCTCTCCCTGCGGCTGTGGAACACTTGTAATGCCGACCACACGCTGGGTGAAGAACTAGTCTCAGCAGATGTAAAGAACTGATCACAAAATGAAATGAGAAATTAAAAACAAAATGATACCTTCTTAAATTCTCAGGTATGTGGTAATTAAGCAATGCATTTCTACGTAAGCCATAGGTCGAGGAATTAGGCGACGGGGAAATTTAAAATATTTTTAGCTACACAATGATACAAACTCAGCCCTTAAAAATTTGCAATATGCAGCTAAAGATGTGCTTCTGGGGATATTTCTATTCCTACATGGTTCTGTGGGAAAAGAAAAAAGATTTTGGGCCAATAGCCTAAGGGTCACCACAAGAAGCTAGAGGAAGAGCAAAACCAAAGACAAAATAAAAAGGAATACAAAAAGGCAGAAGGCTGGAAATAGATGGTAAAAGAGAAAGTCTTTGAAACTAAAGCTGTTTGCAATACTGGTAAAACTGTTCAACCCTTAGCAAGGTGAAGGAGCACACAACTTAACAATTTCTGGAATGAAAGAAAAGGACGTTGTTATAGAGAATTTGGGTATCACAATAAGAAAACACTATGAAATACTGTATACCCATAAATTGTACTCAGATGACATGGATATGTTCTTTAGAAGTCACAAATGACCAGACTGACACAAGAACGAGAAATACCTGTGTGGCCCTCTACCTGCTAAAAAAATTGAATTCATGACCAATGCCCTCCTCCCAACACACACACGCACCCAACCCTCTCAGCGGCCAGATGACTACCCGGACGGCTGTTGTCAGACATTTAAGAGAGAAATAATAACAATCCTATACTAATTCTTTCCCAAAATACAGGAGGAAGAAAAATCTTCCTAAACCTCATTACGAGGCCAACCTAAACCTTATACCAAAATCAGACAAGAATATAATGAGAAAAATATTATAAACCAATATCTCTTGAACACAGACTTAAAATCCTTAATATTAGGAAATCAAACCCAGTACTCTCTCTTTACAAACACACACACACGCACACACGCGCGCGCGCGAGAAGAATGAGCAGTTCACTTGTGGATCTAAATTGTCCATATTCCCAGGACTAACCTAATTAGGCCACCCTGCTCTTATTTATTTAAAACTCTTCAGCCAAGTGGATTTCACTATTCCTTTGATAACCTACTTCAGTATTTCGTGATCTGGGCTTAGTTTTTAGGCTATTTCTACAAAGGACTGATGGCAAACCACCAAGAGAAAAATGTATTAGAAAAATAAATAGGGCACAATCTTAAGAAATGTACTTTAAAATTACTGTGAGTTTATCAACAATGAACTTTGATGTTCCCAAACAGTTGTATATAAAAATGGTTTTCACCCAAACTGCTGAAATCATCCAGTGTGGACATAAGTAAAAGGATAACCAAGGTCAACAGAAGGAAACAATAAGAAACAAAGTAAAATCTGTGAATTGCAAATTAGCCTGATGGGCGGTTTTATGTTTTTTGTAGTTGGCTGCACTTAAGTTCTGTTTGAGTCATTTTTCTCCCCCTGTTGAATTTTCACTTCAAAGGCTTAAAATGGAATCAAGAGAGAATGAAAAGAAAACCGTGAATATATATCTGAGTTTACCTTCACCTGGTCACTACGTGCTGGCTAGAAAACACTCATCCCAAGGCAGCATACACTCATTCACACCCACCTGTCCACCGGCTGTTTCTCAGGGAAGTCATGGGAACAAGCTGGTAGAGACCTCTTCTGATTTCTTATTTAAAGTATCAGCTCATATCTTCTACCCAATATAAACATAATATCCCAAGTAGAACTGCATAGATTTCCCGGGATGTTTCTTTTGGATCACTCAAAGATACTAAGTACCAGGCACCTGGGCGGCTCAGCCAGTGAAGCGAAAGACTCTTGATTTCAGCTCAGGTCATGGTCTGGGGGGTCATGGGATCGAGCTCCAGACCAGCCCTGTGCTCAGCATGGAGTCTGCTTGTTCCTGTCCCTCTGTCCCTCCCCCTGCTCTTTCTCTAATAAATAAATAATTTTTTTAAAAAAGACATTAACTACACTTTTTGTACCAAATATTAGGATACATGGTCTCTTTAAAGAAGATTTCCAAATATGCTGATGCATTTACATGAGAGGTTGTACACCGACAAAAAGTTTAAGTAGAGGGTAGAGTTTAGAGAACCAGGTCAGTTGAAAAGGAAAAGCAGCTCACCAAAGGGTAGTTGGCTCACGGTGTCAGGATATACTGAGCCGCTGGGATGTGCTCAGTACAGGGGACAACAGCGAACAACACGGATATGTCATCCTGGCACTTAAATACTAGCCACAGAGACAAACAAGTGATCCAACATGATGAGCCCTTGGAGGGGCGATGGCACTTTGATAGCACTTAGCAGGGGGGTGACAAGGACCGAGA
The DNA here is from genome assembly GCF_022355385.1 of Mustela nigripes. Taxonomy (NCBI): domain Eukaryota; kingdom Metazoa; phylum Chordata; class Mammalia; order Carnivora; family Mustelidae; genus Mustela; species Mustela nigripes. The sequence continues at coordinate 186,361,836 of NC_081560.1, forward strand.
CCCACCTGCCCTGCAGAAGTGACATTTCAGCTGGAGCGCTTCTTCAGGTGAGAGCTCTGCCCTGAAAGGGACATGGGCAGTTAAGGAATGCAGCGGCAGCCACACAGAACCACCTTCCCTAACAAGATGCTGCTACCAATTCTGACACCTCTGCCAGCCGGCTGCCAGCTGTCAGAGCCACACCAGGTGCTAACAAAGCTCGGTATCTAATGAACGCGTGCGGTAGACAGACGGCTAAGATGTGGCTCCTGATGACCTCTGCCGCCCGGGACTGCCATCCCTGTGCAATCTCCTCCCCGGAGAGGGGGCTGACCTGCTCACTTGCTTCTCACCGACAGAATACGGCAACACTTCCATGAGTTTATTACAAAACCTGGGCCTTGTGTCTTTCTAGCAGCCTCTCCCGGCTGCCATCTAAGCTTGCTTGCTGGCTTGGCTGAAGCTGGCCGCCATGTTGGACAGGGAAGGCAGGGAGTCCTCCTGCCAAGGGCCCGCTGGGAACGGAGACCCTCAGGCCATCAGTTCTCAGGGAACAACATTCTGCCTGTAACCAGGTGAGCTTGGAAGCAGAGCCTTTCCCAGTGCAAACTTCAGATGGGCGTGTGGCCCAGGGGTCACCTTGATGACAGCCTGTTATGGAAGCTGAAGCAGAGGGCCCAGCGGAGTCTACATTCCTGACCCACAGGAACTACGAGGTCATAGGCTGTGCTACCTTAGACCCCTGAGCTGTGGTCACTTGGTACACAGCAATCGATAACATGCGTTCGTGTATGTGCATTCATAATTTAAGTATTTTCTACAGTCATCATGGACAAAAGTGATTGGGGAAGTCCTACATTTTATGTGTGAAAGAGAACAGAGGACAGATAATTATTAAACCAACCATTTCCCTGGCAGAGAAAACCTATTTTAGCTAAATCCACACATGTCTCTTTATGGGTCCCTAGACCTCTCTTTCCTGTCAGTCCCTGAGGGCCAAGGACCCATCTCAGGGAAAGTTCTAGGATCTACACAGTGAACATCTCAAGTATCATTCTACCCAGCATCTTTCTGGAAAGATGTGCTGCTCTTTCCTCGAACCCCAATACTCAATCCTCTAGATCAACACAAGATGGGACAGCTGCAAAGGGTTCCAAATCTGGAAGGGCACTTGGAAGTCATGGTTCCTTCCAAGGTGCCCACATAGTGAGCCACTGTGGGCTGTGAAACCCACCCTCTAGTTTGGTTGTTGCTCAGCCTCCTATAAGACGGAGCTGAAGCAAATTGTAAGTGCCTTATGCCTCAGTGGTCTTATCTGGAAAATGGAAATAATTAGAGCACGACCGTCCCAGGATGTAGTGAGGTTTTAAGGAGAAGGTTCACGTAGAGTCCAGCATGCACTGAATGGTAGGTTCCATGCCAGGGTTTTCACAATGACTGGTACTAGAATGCCCATTTCTACTGCCTATTTGCCTATCTGGACCATACCTCTTGGGCATAATCTTTCTGTACCACCTGCTTGCTTGTGTAACCTTGTACACATTCAACTTCCTAACTGTGGCTTTCACATCAGGAAAAGAGAGCAGTCACAGTATCTCCTTCCCAGACTGTGCCCTGAGGATGCACAGAAGCTCTTGGATCAACACTGACACACATTTACAAAAGCAAACACTCCTTTATGGAATTCCTTCATTCTATCCTCAAAGTAAGAGCAAGGACCCTCAGGAAATATGGCTGTTGTTCAGACACGCAGGTAAGACTGTAAAAACTAGGAGTCAAGTGTGGTCTCGTAATGTGTTGAACTAAGACTAAATGGTTATTTTTTGAAAATTCACTTGCTTCTTTGCAACTCAAGGGAAAAGGTAGCCAGAATCAGTAATTTAAGATTCGGGAGATAAACAATCTTGGTAGTGAGGGAAAAAATATCTTTCCACTTATTTTTTTTCTACAAATAGGGAAAAATAACATCCACGTTCAGTCTTAGAGTGGAAAATTTTTGTTGGAGTCTGGAATGTTCCAAATTTTATTGACTAGAAGCACAAGGATTCAGAGCCTTTAAATAGCTATACTGCAGAAATCCCATACTCTAATTGGTAATTAGCACAAAAGAGCTAAATGGATGTTCTATCCATAAAACGTAAAAGATTCCTATTTCTACTGAAATCCTAAAAACACCTATCCAGCACCATGATAAGCATTTTGTATTTTACATTTTACTTTGCTTGTAATTCTACTCTCTGGCCTCCTCCCAAACCTCTTTCTCAACAAGCCGGTAGAAGGTGAAGGCTGGGAAAATCACACCCCTGGCCTCAGTCTCTGCCATCACTCGTGCTCTTTCCAGCCCTCTGCAGAGCCCACAGCATGTCCCGTAAGTGGAGAAGGACACTAATGATCATTTTGTTTGCTATAACCAAATATATCTGACATTATTAGGACAATCTCAAATGGTCCTGGTTAACAAAGAGATACTCCAGCCTGAGACCAATAAAAATGAAGAGTGAAACATGAGATTAAAGGCTGGAGGAAAGAAAGAGAGCCATCCTACTTCCCCAAATCTCTGCTCCCCTGTGCTGACCTCTGGGACCTGCACACCCATCTTCCAGCAGCAGGAGGGACGGCCGCTCATAGAAGCTGAGAACTTTGGGCTTCCCAAGGCATGAGCCCAAACCTACGGTCTTGAACTGACAGTGGTACCTACCGTGTGCCCCCCAATCAGAAGGAAGAACTCAAATTACAGAACCCTCTGCCCAATATGCCCCTACTTCAGTGCTCACAGCATCCCAGTGAGGTAGGCTGTGTGCTTTTCTCTTTTTTTAATTAAGAAAAAAAAAAAAAATTAAGTAGGCCTCCATGCCCAGCATGGAGCTCAACATAAGACTTGAACTCACAATCCTGAGATCAAGGCCAGAGTTGGACTCAAGAGTTGGACACTTAACTGAGTCATCCAGGCACCCCTGGATCCTTAATTCTTCTCTGACAAATAAGGAAACCAAGGTTCAGAAAGATTCAGCAGTTTCCTCAGGCCACAAAGCTGTAAAGAGTCCAAGCCAGGCCTTCTCAGTCCAAGTCCGAGTTCTAGCATGCCCCCGGCGCTCCTCAGTGTCATCACTGCAGCACGGGAACACACAGCTCCCTCAGCTAACTGCACGTGGAGGTGACATCAGGGGAGAGAAGTTAAAGAGCCCTCCTTATGTGAAGTCATGTGTGCCCATAAGAGGAGCAGAAGCCTCTATTAGGGTTTTGTTCATGCTTTAAAAGAATTGTCTTGAGTTGGCCTTGCAAACTCTTTCCTATCTGGTCCCTTCTGCCACTCCTTTAAAATCACTCTCCTACTGAAACTCTGTCATCAACACCGTGACCCCTAAGCAAGGCTGAATAAGAGAGAAGGTTGAGAGCACTTTCTCAGGGCGAGCAGAGATACGAAGAAAGAGGAGAGATGCTGAACCACGCGGAACTGGGACAGGAAGCTTCCGGGGAACCACCTCCTCCAGCTGAGTAAACTATGCCCTAAGGAACAGACTTTCCCTACTAAGAAACTGGAAGTAAGACTCCATGCATTGAGTACACTAAATCCACATTTCAGTGACAAATCAGGCATCTGATTTTTTTAGATAAATCAGTAGAGAAATCACTCTGTACGAGATCGTGTTATTCATTCCAAGAGTTACAAAGATACACAGATGAGTGTTTCAGTTACCGGCTTGCCCCATTATACAATCTGCTCTCTATATTAGAACTTGAAAGTATGGAACAAATTCAATATACGTCCTGGAAGGCTCACAAGAATGGAATTCTGTTGACACCTCTGCTAGCAGAAAAGCGGCTTCTGGGAGCATATTCTGGCCTTGTTTCCCAGCTGTTCACATTCTACCTCAGCCAGAGGAAGATGGGAACAGCTGACGGCTTCACCCCCAAAGCTCAGCTTGGCCCCATCATTAGCACATCTCACCCCTGCAGCTGCCAAGGCAAAGTCTAACATGCCAGCAGGAAAGCAGCTGACTTGCGTTTCTGACCAAGCTTTGGCGTATTGGAAGCTGAGAACCAGGGTGCCAGGTGGGTTCAACTCATTTTTTGTACATCTGTAGGGTCTACTCACTCTACATGCCAGGAGGTGAGCAGCTGTGTCTGTTTTTCTCACTATCATATCCCCAGTTCCTGGCACAAATATGAGATTGCTGTAGGCAAATAAACTTGTTGACTAAGATAACCCAGTGTTGGGGACTCCCCGTTCTGAAAACATGGTGGACTGAGCTGATTCAGATAGAAAACTTTCTCAAGACAAGCACATAAAAATGTTAAATAAAATGGGGGGGGGGGTTAGAGTATATACATAACTAAACTAGAAAGAAAGGAAAGGAAATTACCAGGACCCATAAACTAAAAAAAGAATCCATAGCCAGTGCATTCACACTCTGCCAATGCCATCAATGCCATCGAGACCCAGCAGATACAGGGCTGCAGTCTAGGAACTGTCAGTTTAACGATGGGCAGTTTGATTGTTACCATAGGAGATGGGGAACTACAGCCAAGACCCCTGCGGGATCCAAGTTCAAAGGGCTAGAAAAACTCTACCAAATGCTCCAGAGAAACTGCAAAGTGGCATGTATACTCAGAGAGCTCATAAGTGTTAGGGGGTCTCCCAGGAGAAATCAAAACTTCACCTTCATCACGTGGGTGTAGACACCAAAATTACAATAATAATATGCTGAAAATAAATTTTAAAAAATGGGATAAAACAAAACAAAACAAAAAAACCAAAACAGAAAAAAAATATGGCACATAATTCCCAAAATGAGAAATTAACATAAAAACTGAGCTCAACTGAGTGAAATCCTTGAAACACCCATCACAAGTAAATGAATTCCTCCACTAGACCTTTCATAATTCCAGGTGCATAAGACTCCCCATAGAAGCAGTCATCATAGATGGGAAAAACTGAAAGAGTTCACAATTCAAAACTGCAAGAAGGGACAGCCCATAACTATACAGACTCAGCACCCTAAGAAATTAAAATAATAGAATAATCTAAGAGGTATACATATATTTGCATACATATGTGTGTATATATATAATACATATAAGTATATATATATGTGTGTGAATATATATATGTATGTATGTATATGTATGTATATATATATAAAAAAAATAAAGCTCCTATAAATGAAAAGTAAAAGACATTGGAAAGGCAGAGTAAGTCCACAGACAGTTTAAACAGCAAAATGACATTTCTTGGAAGAGAACTAGGCAATGAGCTTTAGGCCTAGAGATACGACCCAGAGTTATAAAGCAGAGTGATAGGAACAAAGAGAAATTAAAAGCAGCATGACTAAATGATAAATTCTTGTTACATATAATAAAAGTCCAAAGAAGGTAATGGAGAAAATAAAGACAAGACAGTAACTGAAGAGATGATGATGGAGAGTTTTTAATAATTGGAGTCAAGACACATGTCAAAAGCAGAAATACACAAATTAAAAATAAATCCATATCAAAAAACATGATAAAAAACTTCAGAACCACGTAACAAACAAACAAATAACAATCTTAAGAGCAACCAGAGAAAAAGGCAGATTTAGTGCAAAGGAATCATTGTTAAACTAAAGGCTCCTCCAAAGTAAAAGCAGAGACCAGGATACAATACATGATATCTGCTAGGCAGCAATAATCATCAACCTGGAATTTTATACACAGGTAACATAACATTCACGAAAAAGCGAAAACAAACATTTTTCAGGCAAATGCAGAGATCTGTTACTCATAGATTTGTTACTTATAGATCTTCAATGAAAGACCACTTTGAAAAGAAGCAAACTAAATCCAGGAGGCAGAAGTAGTTTGTAAGAAACCATGATAGAAGAGAGGAACTGGTTACACTGGAACAATCTGAATAATCCAGGACCATAATAAACAAAAACAGGGGCTCGGCATGGCTCAGTCAGTTAAGCATCTGCCTTCCATTCAGGTCACAACCCCAGGGTTCTGGGATCAAGTCCCTCATCAGGCTCCATGCTCAGCAGGGAATCTATTCACTTGCTGCTTGCCTCCCTTTTCTTTCTTTCTTTGTCAAATGAGTAAATAAAATTAAAAAAAAAAAAAAAAAGCCTACCACTGACCCATGACATTATTTGATAATGTGTTTCAAAATGATAGAATAAAATACTATATAACAACAGTCAGTTAGAGAAGAGATGAAAGGCATTAAGCACTCTTAGCCTGTAGTACAGTTTGAGAGGAGGCCAGAGTTACTGACCACCTTTATACTTTGGTGCCTGAGGTGCAAATGCTAAAAATTTAGCAATACTACTAAAACTGTGGAAATGCAATATATAACCTCCAAATTAACAGAATTGGACAGAAGTAGGTGTAAATAATCCTTCAGTAATATAATAGGAAACAGAAAATTAAAAGTATCTAAAAATATCAATAATAAGTAGCGTTCAAAATTTTCAAAAGTCACAATAAATTTAAGTGGGTAAAATTAGTTGGTTAATAGGCAGCAATTACAAAGTTTTAAAAATCCAGGAGTATTTTCTTTATGATGGACACTTGTAAAATATAAGATGAAAAATTTTTAAGTAAAGAGATAGGAATAAATACACCAGAAAAACTCTAGCCAAAAGAAAATGGATATAATAATTTGGAGTACATAATGTGGTATATAGCAAATTATCTTAGACAAATCTAAGGTTGTACATGTTGAATGGATGCAACCAACTAATCTCAAAATGAATAATGCAAAAACTGACAGAATTACAAGGAGAAATGGAAAACCCATGACTCCATTAGATTCTTAAAACCTCTCTTAGAAGCAGAAATACTGAACAAAAACTATTTGTCATAATATGATGTGACATCAGCTAATAAGCTAACCTAATTTACATATCTAGAACCCTATACCCAATACATTAAATACATTATTTTCAAACACATACGTAATTTTTACAAAAATTAACCATACATGAGCTCATAAAGAAAACCTTAAATGGATGAGAGTAAATAGGACACAGATGACTTTTTCTGACATAAGCGCAATAAAATCAGATACCAATAGCAAAGAAACTACCCTTCCTCCAGCATTTGAAAGGCAAAACACACACAGACCAATCAAAAGATATATCTAAATAACTTAGTAATAAAAAACAGACACAAGGCACCTGGATAGTTCAGATGGTTAAGCATCTGCCTTTGGCTGAGGTCATGATCCCAGGGTCCTGGGATCTAGCCCCATGTCAGGCCCCCTGCTCAGCAGAGAGTCTGCTTCTCCCTTTGCTTCTCCTCTCACCCCCTGCTCATGTTTGCATGAGCTCTCACTCCAAATGAATAAATAAAATCTTCAAAAAAAAAAAAAAAGACACAAAAACAAAACCCCATAATACAAATTACAGACTATTTGGGATGGAATGATAACACAAAACTGGAAGCAAAATGTGTGCAACAGTGAAAGGAGTAATCAGAGAGGGTGCTTTCACCCTTTGTGACTATAACATTAGAGGATGCCTGAAGATGGAAGAGCTAAGCTTGTAATAGAAGTAAGAAACAGGACAGTATAAACTCCAAGAAAGTAGAAGAAAAGGACAAGGATTTCATGAAATGGAAAACAAAACAAAAGAGATCTACGAAAGAAGAAGTCAACTCAAATTTCTCATGAAAAAGCACCACACCCTGGTATGAAGTGCCAGAATCTATTAAACAAAAAATCACCTCATATACCTACAGCTGTCCTAGGAATCAAAAAAGAAGCAGCACCCTAGCTCCCTTTCTGAGGCTAACAGTAAAGCTCTGAAATGAAAATAAAACAGACATTTAGAGAAAGGAAAATTAGAGTCTAAAGTTGGTCATGAGCATTGCCCTAGAGTGGCTAAAGTATCAATAAAATCAATAAGTGGAATTCAACATTATATTTTAAAAATGCACCCAAATCACAGAGGATTTATCCTAGCCATTCAAGGATGGTTTAACAATATAAAATCTATTAACACAATACATTACACTAATAACAGAAGAAAGAGGGGGAAAACAACAACACATGAAAAAGTGTTCTATCCAAAAATGTTTAGGAAAAGCTTAAAAAAAAATTAAACAACCATATATATATGTTAAAAAGAAAACAGTTTAGTAAACCAGCAATACAGGGAAATGTTCTTAACATGATAAAACATATCTAACAAAATTTTACAATGACCACCATAATTGTGAAAAGCTAGTTATTCTCACTGAAGTTGAGGAAAAAAACCCAGGGATACTTCAGTCACCATTTTTGTTTATCACTGTAATGAAGGGGCTAACCAATGAAAGAAGAAAAATAAGAGGGATAGAATGAATAAGAACTGTAAAGAAAAAAAAAACAGAACTTACTATTATTTTCTGGTGGTAATTCTTTTAGAATTTCTATGAAACCAATTTACAAACTATCAGAATAAAAATCAAGCAAATTTACTGAAATCAAAAACAAAGCACAAAAATCAGTAATATTTATTTACACTGAACAGAAAACATCTATGACAACCTTTTTAAAAAAAGACATAATTCCACAAGTAAAACAAAAATAGCCATAAGCTCGTATTTGTAGAAGCTGAGAAATAGACACATACAAATACATTTGTATGTGTTTTAAATTTTCCATACTAAAAAGTGAAAACCTAAAAATAAAAACAATGATAACATTCAGAATAACAAATCTATTAGGTATCTAGGGTACCTCAAAATATATCTTACAGAGATGTGCAGGAGCTTAAAGAAGAAAATGATTTAAAATTTACTGAATAACATTAAAAAACAATGAATAAGGAAGTGACCAGGGATGCCTGGGTGGCTCAGTTGGTTAAGCATCAGCCTTTGGCTCAGGTCACAATTCCAGGGTCCTCGGGATCAAGTCCTGCATTAGGCTCCTTGCTCAGGGAGCCTGCTTCTCCCTCTGGCTGCTACTCCCCCTGCTTGTGTTCATGTGCTCTTTCTTTCTCTGACAAATAAATAAATAAAAATATTAAAAAAAAAAAACTGCCCATATTCATAAAGCAAAGCTTCGATGTCGTGAGTTAGTCAATTCTCCCTCAAATTAATCTGTAAGTCCCCAGAGGGTATCTTGCAGAAATTATCAAGATTATTCTAAAGTTCATATAAAATATTAATGTTTCAAGAATAGTCCAGAGAACTATCAAGTAGAGTTGGAAGAGTAAGAGGGGAAATTAATGTTCTTTGAGCATTTAGCACGAGCTGTCCAATACTTTCCATGCATTATCTCATTTACTCCTCCTTGCACTCCTGTGGGGGCAGATACTTTATTGTCACCATTTCAAAGAAGGAAAAACTGGGGGAAAAAACTTGTACGATTTGTGCAAGGTTTAGAATGATCAATCTTCATGGTTTGCCCAGTACCAAGGGTTTCCTGCAACATGGGATTCAATGTGCTAAAACTGGGAAATTCCTGACAACATAGGATATTGACCACCTTCTCAAGGTCACATGTCTGTTAACTGGATGGCAGAACTGATATGTAAACACTCACAAGCTGACCTCAGTGTCTGCCCTCTACACCACCATGTGCCAACCAATCTAAATACGTAGGACTGATTACAAAGTTTATGGGAGCCTGAACACAGGAGGATGCTGGAAATAGGATAAATAAATGTTCAACAGAACAAGGAACCCAGAAGCATATCTGTCTATACTTGGTATTTATCAGAAAGGAGAAAGGAGTCAATAAATTTTAACCCAGATGATTAGTTATCCTACCAATATGTGAAAAAAATAGATGCTGACTTCATATGACAAATAAAAAAATAAAGTCTAGTCATACTAAAAGTGAACACTGAAAAGTTAAAATTTAAAATAAATAATTCTTCTTCTCCTCTTTATCCTTCTCCTTCCTCTTCTTTTAAGTAGGCTCCATACCCAGCATGGAACCCAATGTGGGGCATGAACTCCCAACTCTGAGACTGAGACCTGAGCTGAAATCAAGAGTCTGGCACTTAACTGATTGAGCCACTCAGGTGCCCCTAGAAGAAATTATTTTAAAATCTCTGTTGGAGCTTAGGAAAGAGAAAAATGTTCAACCAGACCTAGAAAAGTGAGCAAATGATAAGACTAAATAACTCAAAGAAGAAACACAGAAAACAATATGGACACACAAAAGGAGTCAGAGTCTCTAGCAATCAGGATATTGACAATAAAAGTAATGAAATAGTTCACATCCAGCTTGTCAACATTTAAAAGTCTGAAATTGCCAGGTATTTGCAGAAAGGTAACAAGAACTTTCTAACAAGGAGGCATGTCAATTGGTACAACCAATTTAGAAAATAATGGAGCAAAACACGTAAAAATGGAAAATTGCACATATTGCCCAATTCATTTGTAATAGATTCCCTAGAACTCGCGCCTGTATTAAGGAGACAAGTGGAAGTATCCCTGCTCCACTGCAGTATCAGAAGTTGGAGAAAACAGATTTATCAATAGGAATGCGCAATGTATGGCTCATTCAATTAAAAGGAATGAAGAAAGCACATGTATGAACATGAACAAGACTTTAAAAATACTGATTTAAAAACAAAGTTGCAGAAGGCAATTGTATACAGTAGGGTACCGTTCGCATAATATTTAAATACAAAAAATACTGAATATTGATTAGAGATAGGTAGCAGATGAGACTGCCCAATTTTTTAGGCACTCATCTAGAAGCTAAGCTCTGAATATAGACTTGGGAGGACATAAAATTTTAAAAGATAAAAAATGTCAATATGATGCTGAGTTATTCAGGTTCTCCATCCTATCTGTCAGTTGGAGGCAAGGTATATTGGGCATTAACACACAAGGATGCAGAAGGAAAAATGAGCTGGAAGAAGTACGAAGACTGAAATGGCAGCCCGTCAGACAGCATGAATTTCAATGGGCACATTTCAATTGGCAAAGCCTATTTGAACTGCACTGCCATTCTGCTTAAAACTAAGCTCAATTATAATCTCATTGCTCTCGATGTTATAAATTATGGCAAAGACAGAGTGCAGAGCACATGGACTACAAAATGTTCCCCGAGGCTAGGTTAAGACCTAGTCTCCATCATGAGACAGCCCCAACACTGCCCTACATTGGCAACTTAGCAGATACTCACCATCTGCCACCATGGTTTCCTCCTCTGTAGATCGAGGATAATAGCACGACCTGCTGCAAGACACTCATGAGATGGTGGGAGCAAAGAGCTTAGAACTGCCCCTGGCACCAACGCACGCAGTAAATGCCTTTTTAAGTAAGTCTGTGCCGGTATAAACACTTTGGGTTTAATAAAATACTAAACAGACACATAAAGAAAGAGCTACTTGAAATGCATAGAAACTATTTCTTGAAACATTCTGTCTAGATCATATCAACTTCACTTTCTCAATCCCAGGGAGTTGATAATTAAAGAATTGTACATACCACAGAGTTGTTTAATACAGATCTCAGTGGGTACACAGCCAAAGGGCTACAGTGCTGGCCATTTGGTATACAAGAAACATCTGAAAATGTTTCTCACACCTGTCTTTATAAATCATAGATACCACAGGAACAGTTCGGCTTAAAACGGCTCTTGGAACACAAAACAAAACAAAACAAAAAATTTTTTTTTCAATTGTAGTGAGTTCATTAAGGCGTCATCCATACCAGGAAGAAAGATGGTTAGCATCTTTACATGATGCAGCTGTATTGCTTTAAAAAAAATTCTTCACAGTTTCCACAGCTCCAACATCTATCTAATTAGGTATATATTGACTTCTGGCATTTGTAGATTTTAAAAGAAAGTTTTAAAACATTTAAAAATTGATGTAATTTTTGTTTCCACAAGGAAGGAACAGAAAGAGCCAAATGAGAAAGAAAGCAAGCATGTCTCTATGTAGGGAGTGGTAAGCCCAGAAGCACAGGCTGACTTCTTAACAGACATGGCAGACCCACAGGTGTTTACCTGCCCTCCCTCTTGAAACCCCACAACAGGAATAATAACAATAATTTTTAAAACAATACATTGGAGAGAGGATAACAGGTAAGGGAGAACAACAAAGCTTTCCAAGATAAAGGAGGATAGATGAGTGGTTCCTTACTTAGTGGAGAAGAAAGGGCTGGAACCCTGCTGCTTGGAGAGGAGGGAAGCTATCGAGAAGGGGAGATAGATGAGCAGAATATGAAAGTGCTTGGGAACAGGAGACATGAACACCTCTGACTGCTAATATAGGCTGAGCTGAAATATCATCCAAGAAGTTAGGAGCCCTAGATCCCTTGCAAAGACACCATGGTGAGGCGATGACCCCTCCCTCTCTGACAGATGAGATGTATTTTCTGGAGACACTGAAGCAGAGAAGTTCCATGCTCAAGGACCTCAGGCTTAGCTGAGGGAGGGAGGAAAAGCAAGGTGCCAAATTAAAAACAAAAGGATGAATTAAAACAAAACAAACAAACAAGAAAAAGCAAAGCACACTTCAGAATGAGACATCCACTATAACCCTTTTCCCCTCTGCTCAGCTCACAGACCATCTAGTCAGGCTTCAATCTCCTCAGCAAGAGGATGCACAGTTCTCCTCTGGGAAAAATGGAGCAGCCTAAGAAAGAGGATACGGTCAGTGATTATGAAGGTCCCCGCAACAGAGCGGTGCTTTGGAAGCACACAGACCTTTCAATCGGCCTCTTAGTGTCTCATTATTAAACATAAACAACCAAAATTCAGAGATTATAACAAATGGGAGTAGGGAAGAATCTCAGGGCTAATGATGACCATGAAGTGAACAAAAAATGCTCAAAAAATAATTAAAATACTCTAAGAGTTCATCAGTATCTTATATTTTTTACACACAAAAAATAAAAACAACAGAACAGTACAAAAAAAAAAAAAAAGAAAAGAAAGGGAACATTCGTAGAACAGAAAACATCTGGAAGTTAACTGTCTGGTAGAAATGAATAACTCAATAGCAAGGTTGGAAAATGAAACTAAACTCTCAGAAAATAGAACAAAAATGCAGAGATGAAAAATAAATAAGGAGGTTAGAGAATATCTCCAGGAGAGTGGGACAGACATTCAGCTGATAGCAGTTTCATAGAAAGCATGACAAAAAAACCAGGAAGGAAGAAATAACGGAAGAAATACTACAAGAAAATGGACTAGAATTCCACAGCATGAATTTTCAAACCGAAAGGGCCATAGAGTTCCCACCATGATAACTGATAAGAACTTAAAGTGAATCATCATGACACGTAAAAATACTAGGAGTAAAAATATGATAATAGCTTCCATGGGGGAAAAAATAGTCTACATTGAAAGGACTGACAGAGTGCTATCGAGTTCTCAAGCAGCAAGGGGCACACAGATAGTAAGGGAATATCTTATCAAACCCTGAGGAAATGGGACTTCTGCCTTGGGATTTTATACCTAAACAAACTAGCAGTCAAGCGTGGAACATATACCCAGATTTTTACGCAATGTCTGGCAGGCACACATTCTGACCTTCCTTACAGAATCTGTTTTGTTTAAAATACCAATGTGCACAGCTAAAAATATGTACTTTTCTATTTTCCCATGCAGTTAGCAGTGGTCCCGTGTCTCAGGCTGATTAACAGAAAATCTGCTACAAAGGTTTCTGGAAGTAATCATATTTTCCTCTTAAAAGAGATTTGGCTGTCTCTGCTCTTCACCTCTTCTGCCTTATTATGCCTAGAATTCAGGTACAAAGCTAAAAGGTAGAGCATATGTCATGACACCAGGGGCCAGAAACATAAAGGCAAAAGCCAACATGTAAAGATACCAGTTACAAACAAAAGTAAAATCCTGGGTCCCTGATGGTCTCATGGACCCACTACACCAGCTACTACATGGCTTATTTCACAACTGCAGGTCGTATAAAGATAAAAAAAAAAAAAAAAAAATCTGATGGTCTCATGGACCCACTACACCAGCTACTACATGGCTTATTTCACAACTGCAGGTTGTATAAAGATAAAGAAAAAAAAAAATCTGTAGTCAGGTTTTCTGTTATTTGCTGCTGAATATTCCTAGCAAGTTATCAAGTGGTTTTACCTCCCATGCACCCTTCCTCAGGAAGTTACTAGAAATGTGCTCCACAAAAATAAGGAACTAAAGTAAGAAAGAGAAAGTTACAGTGCTCAGAAAACAGGTGATCCCAGAGAGGAAGGATACAAAATGAATTGCAAGTATCTTAGTAATAAGGGTAGTCTTGAGACCACAGCTGTTACTGTATCCTAAAAAGTAAGTAGTTTATATTGGAACAAAAGGATAACACGCTCCAGGAGAGAGAACACTAAATATTAATAAATAATGGATAGATTACCTGATGTGTTTGATCATGTTGAAAGGAATTTAATAGTTCTCCCAGATAGTCTGGAAGGTAGAGATTGGTACACAGGAAATAAAGGGGGGGGGGGGGGCTTAAAAAAAAAAAGCAATTATTAACTCTAGGAAAAACAAAAAGTTGCAAGAGGTATGAAATGGAATCATAGAACACTGTGTGGCTCGACTGTGAACAATATTTGCAAAGTCTTTATAGTATAAACATTGAATTGTTTTTTAGAAATTATGGCACCACTATACTGGAAAGTTGGAGAGAAGAGAGGCCAGTGTGGCTGAAGTAGAATGAGCAAGTGGGGGAATGGTAAGAAAGGAGATCATAGAAGAAAACAGGGATGAAGTTATCTAGAAGTTTGAATTTTCTTTCCTAAGAGCCATAGAAAGCCACTGGAGAGTTTTAAACAGGAAACCAGCATGATCCAACTCATGATTGAAAATGATGACTTTGGCTGTAGTATTGGGAAGAATACAGTGTGCAGGAGGAGGGGGGAGAGCCAGTGGGCTGGTTAGGAGGCTACTCTAGCAGGGATATCAAGCTTCTAGGGAAGAGAGAAAAATAAATTTAAAAGGAGGGCTAGGTTGGAGAAGGCATACTTCAAAATGGTGGGAAGAGGGCAGATGGGAATACATCTTGGAGGTTGGTGGTGTTTAGAGAGAAAGGGATGACTTTCTATGTTAGCATGAGACATCTGGAGAGACAGAGGGTGTTATTACTGAGTTGGGAAGACTGGAGGAGGAAGGATTGAAGAGTAGAGGGGTTGGTGTCTAGGGTGCTGTTTTGGACCTGTTAGGTACCAAGTAGGCAACCACTTTGGGTCAGAGGGGTAAAACACAGGGAGAAAACCCCAGGATATACTCTGCCTTCAACAAGTTTAATTCCTCCTTTTCTCTTGCCAACACAAAGACACGTTTTATCATACGCTTGGGTTTTTAAGCAACTTCAATGCTATGATTTGGGGCACTGATTGATTTAAGAATTGATACTGAGAATCCAAAGATAAGCAGTGAATGCTGGGATATCACAACCTATCCCCATACAAAATGTTTAGGTCTAACTGGTTTTCTGTTGGAGCCAGATCTACCCCTAGGAAAATCTCTCTCCACCAAAAGTCCCCTACTCCAAGAATAATTTCCATTAACTTGATTTACTAAACGTTTTCTTATAAAACAAAGAATTAATATTCTCCATGCTCAAGGGACTTCTATGGTATAGAGCATATACCAAGTTAAGGACCACCACAGGCACACTTTGAGATTGTTTGAGTTTTTAAAAGTTCCTTCTCAATAAACATTCAAAAAGACCAATTTGTACAAAAGTCTTTCAAAAGCACTTTTGACTACTATTTTTTTTTTTTTTTTTTTTTTTTACTACTATCAACGCAGGTCTTTCAACAGTCAGCAGTATTCTTTCTTGGCTTCCCCATTGTTTTTCACTGCTTTGTGCGATGCTTTAATTTAATCATTAATTCCCCAATTGGTCTTCATTGTTGTGTGGATTTTAACAAGAGCTGGGTTTTAGCCACATTACAGTAGACGTGGTGGGGGTGGAGGGTAGCAGTGGCAATTGCAAAATAAAACGTACCATAAAGTGGTAACGGCTCATGATTGAGGCCAGTTGTTGAAAAATAAATGCCTGTTACAGAGAACCATAGAAATTTAGAGTTGGAGGCCAAGGCAAGCCATTCATTGGTAGGCTGACAGCGCCTCTAGCGGCAGAAAGACCGCGTTGACGGCGTCCTGGGGAAGCTTCTGAATTTTTAAAAAGGCACCTGCTGGGTGAGTCCTCATTATGCAAAAAACAAAAGCTCCACAGGTGCCCAATTTGAAGGGGATACGACTTGAGGAAATCTAGATCCATAAAACAGCTATAATACCTACATTTCAGTTTAACTTTGAAATGAGTTGTCACTTTACACAGGTTGATTTAAGGATTATTTATAGCCGAGAAACGACGAAGTGGCGGGAGGCGGAAAAATTCTGCTCAAGCTTGGCCGCCACACACAACGAGGGAGCGATCCGGAATAGAAAGAAGAAAAAAAAAAAGAAAGTGGGGAAGAAAACTAAAGAAGTAGGTGAAGAGTCCATTTTTTCAAAAAATGGAGACCGCTGGGGAACGCAGCAGGCGCACCTGTGCAGGAGCGGACCGCTCACCTGTGTGGTTACGGGGTCTCCTTCAAGTCCGTGGGGGAGGCGCGGTGGGAAGGAAACTTCCTGCAGGGCTGCCCCAGGACTGGGAAGTGGGGAGTGGATTCGCTAAGGAGGGTGTCAGGAAGAGGACCCGACGCACACTTGTAACTGTCAAGGCTTGGACACCGTGGAGAAGGACACCCGAGAGGGGAGGGGACCCGAGGCTGTGCCGTCCGGGCTACGCGCCGGCGTCTTGCGGGCCCCGGGCCAAGCGTTTCCTCCTCTCCTCCCCCCCACCACCCCCCGGGAATTAGCACCTTAGGGAGGAGGGGCTCCCCCAGATCGTCCCCGCGCGCCGCCCCGCCCCGCCGCTCGCCGTCCCCCCGCACGAGGGGGGGACGAGGTGCCTGCGGCGCGAGGTGCCCCCGGGGGACGACCCCCAGCCCGCGGACGGCCCCGGGCTGCGGGCGGGAGAGGAGGGCCAGGGTCCGGCGGGGGAGCTGCCGGGGCTCGGCGACTTACCTCGGGCCGCGGGGGGCGACAGCAGAGCCCCGGCCAGGGCGAGCAGGAGGGCGCGGGCGGGGGGCGCGGGCGGGGGACGCGCTGCCATGGTCGCCGGCCTTCGGTGCAGCAGCTCTCGGGGCCGGGCGGCGAGCGCTGCACCATCCCACGCGGGCGCCGAGCGGGGGCCGGGCGGCGCGACCCGGGGGACTTCCTGCCGCGGGGACTCAGCCCCGGAGCCCTCGCGCAGCGCCCGCGCCTCCGAGGAGCGAGTCTAGGCTTTCATTTTTTTTTTGAAAAAGTTTCCCCCCGGTGTGTGCGTGTGCGCGCGCGCGCGCGGCGCTGGCACGAGCCAGCCTTGACCGTTGCAGTACAGGAGCGAACTGTCCGAGCTGGCCCGGGGACGAGGGAGAGCGTTCGGGAGAGAGGGCAGGCCTGTGAACTGGATCCACGGCCAGCAGTCGC
The DNA here is from genome assembly GCF_022355385.1 of Mustela nigripes. NCBI lineage: Eukaryota > Metazoa > Chordata > Mammalia > Carnivora > Mustelidae > Mustela > Mustela nigripes. Next base: position 186,379,231 of record NC_081560.1, read on the forward strand.
CCTTCTCATTACCACGGAACAAATTATCGTCTCCCCCGCACCCCCGCCCGCCGGCGGCGTCCCGCGGGTCCTAGAGACCGCTCGGGGGGCCCCCGCCAGGGTCCCGCCCAGAGCCGGCGCTCGCCCACTCCCGGGGGTGGTGGGGTGAGGAGGGTAGGGGTGAGGGGGGCGGCTCGGTGTCGGGCGCCTCGCCGGCCGCGCGCCCCGGCGGCACAGACGTGGCTCGGTGGCGGCGCGGGCGCCCGGAGCGCATACATCCCCGCCCCGGGATGATGTGGCCGCGGGGCCCCGGGCGTCCGGCTGCCAAGAGCACACGCGGCTGCACGGTCCAGCTTTCCAGGCTGGGGCTGGAAATGATGACTCGGCTGCTCGCTCCCCGGCTCGCCGGGAGCCCGCGCAACGCGGGTAGCAGGTCTGAAAGGCGGTCGGGCGCCCGGGCGCGCGTCCCCGGGCCTGTGCCCTCCGCCGCCACAAGGACACCTCGGGCCTCAGAGGGAAGCCTGGACTCGCAGGCACGCGACGACGTCTGGGCAGGACGTGTTTGATGTGCTGCTTTGGGGTGTACGTTGCTAGGTTGGCTCGCGTTTCTTTCCCTGTGTACGCGAGGCATGGGACCCAGGAGAGGGTGTACTTTCCCGGTCATGAGAAGCATCTGAGTGCGTCTGTTGGAAATGCAGGTTCCCGGGCGCCCCTCCCTGTGGCTGGAGACTCCGCGGGGGCCTTGCCTTAGTTGAGTCCTAGTTCTTGGTGGCTTCCGCCCTTCCCGCCAGAGAGCCTGGCAGAGCCATGATGTCCGTTTTGATAACAGGACTTGTCGCCCTCTCCAAGACCCTGGGGATTGACAGCGACGCAGCTACGGTCACTGAAGGAGCGGGGTGTATTAAAGACGGTGGCCAACACCCACCAAACACGGAATTCTGCCCTGTGACTTCTCACTAGGTCCTGACACAGCCCGCATTCCGCGGGCCAGTGAACCAGTGTGTGAGAAAACTCCCATTACCGGCTTCTGCTACGTCCAGGAAAGCGCCTTTTCTAGCCCCCCCACCCCACCCCGGGTTTTGCAAACTTCTCAAGAACTACGACAACCCTCTCACAGAAGTATGGGCATTTAAAAACTAAAAGCCCTGAAAGCCAGAGGCACTGGCCAAAGGCCCCACCTTCTCTGGGCCAGAGTACCCCAACACTCCATCCGGAAACAAGGTCTGGGTGTGAGCCCCAGTTTAAATCCGGCCCTGTGTACCCCGTCACTCCTCTGCGTGGCCTTTCTCCATTCCTTCATTCCTTCCTCAATCAACAATTAGCAACGCTGTGTGAGGGCCTTGGGAAACCAAACGAAAGAGAAGAGCCTTTGCTTTCAAAGTCTTTCCTGTCTTGTAGGACAAACTGGTAAATCAGGCCTGTTGAACAGGGTGATTGGTTACTGAACCTACTTAATAATCACTGCGTTGCTAGTTACCTACCACATTATTTACTATGGGACTTCATAGGATCGCAGTATTGTACTAAAGTAATGTAGCCAGTGCATTATTTCCATTTAAAATCCTGAATATACAGATGAGGAAACCAGTGTCTAAAGGTTAAGAGGCTTCCCCATGGCCACAGGGCAGAGGAGCAGGTCAGAGCCCACACCAGATCTTAGCAAACGCAGCCTGTGTCTTTGACTCTTGACTTCTAAGCTTCAGGTTCAGCATCTGTTAAGTGAAAGTAAAAGACAAACCTCCCAGATGGCAGAGACCATTAAATAAGCTAATACAGTGCCCCGCCCCCAACCCACGGGATTCCCAACCATTTGTTAAGAATTCAAATCCCCTGGTATTTGCACCGGACATTATTATTAGGAAGGTCTGGGAAGTCTCAACAAGTACTCAAGTGGTTCTTATACTTTGGTTCCCAGAACATTCAGCAACACTGTGCAGAGGAATTAAAAAATTGTTTCCTTTGAACTCAGTGGGACAGACTAGTTTGGAGATGAGTCTAGCTGCTGGCCTCTTGAATCTCTCTGACTAGGCAAATTTTTTACTCATAATGGACCTCATATGTGCTATACACTGGGCTGGGGGCTTTCCCTACTTTCTCATCTGATGATCCATTTCTTTTTGCTCTTCTATATTCAGCTGTTACTTTTGACTATGGAAGTCCAGTTTTTTTGTTTGTTTGTTTGCTTTTTAACCTAAAAGCTGCAAGGCTCTTTCCAAAGGATTAAATGTACCTCAAGATTGTCCTTGGTTTGTTTTTGACTGAAAGAAAACAGCCAATGCAGGAGGGAAAAAATAAGGCAGGAAAGAAAATCCTAGCCACCGTCCTGGTGCCTCAACCATTTAACTCCCCATCTCTGTGAAGCAAGGAGTCAGGACTGACAGTCTGTCCATAAAGACTTCATGCTCAACCATAACAGACGGCCAGGCAGAGACAATCTTCCATCCGGCAGATGGTTGGCCTTTGGACGGGAGCTCTGCCTCCTCGTGCACAGGAAATGGAAGCTAACATGGCATTCAATACTGGATTGTTAGGTCATGGTATGGGGTCAGAGGCCAGGATCTGCTCATTAAAATTTCAGATAGATGGCTTGTTGTCCCTTCCTTTCCAGAAGAATTGACCTTTGCGATACGGTTTCCTGTGGGCTATTTTTGCTGAACAGCCTGGGCATTCATGAGCAGGGCACTTACTGCTCAGCCCAGCTCACATTTCCATCAAGCCACTTTGAGGACAAGCCGATGAGAAATGGAGGCAGATTTTCCTAAGTTGGGATTTTACAGGTAGCCGCTCCTGACTTCTGGAATGGGTCAGCCTCTCTGCAGCTTGACCCTCGATGGAGCTTCAGACACAGGCTCATGGAACAGCTTTTCTCTATCTAAGCAAGGCTCGCTGTAAAAGTCAACAAACACAATCGCCTGCTCCATGATGAAGATTCATGGAAATCTTTTTAATTCCATCTCTTGGGGGGCTTGAAACTCATGACCCACTCAGTCCTTGATAACATGGATTCCATTTTCTTTTCACAGATCTCACTTCCAGAATCCGTGCTTCACTTCATGAGGTTTCTCAGTACTCACTTCAAGGGCACCCAAAGAAGAAGAATGCTTTGGGGGAATCAGGGGCTCATGGGTGCTCCGGATCAGAAGGGACATGAAGATCATTTAGACCATCTCCCTCCAACCCCATCTATACTCACCTGTGGCTCCCTATCAACTGACCATCCCATATCTCTTTGTATACCTACTGTGATGGGGAACTCCTTACTCAAGAGAGCCCATTCTTTTTTTTTTTTTTTTTTTTTGAAATTTAAAACTACATTTTTTTTTTTTTTCATTCTTAAGTGTCCCAGGGGACTGACAATACCCAGGAGGAACAGAGAGCCACCCCACAGCCAGAATGCCAGTCACAGAGATAGCCCCACTGGCTGTACTTGCCTGTCTTTTGGGGCAGGCTGAATAAACAGGCAGTACTCCGAAAAAGGCAAACTGGGAATCTCAAAAACAAACATGAACTTACAAGAATGACCAAATATTTGAAGATCCTCCTTCATTCAAGAAATAAAGCTTAATCTCCTTCTCTTTTCGTGTTGGCTGGGCTGGGAGGCTCATTCTAATGAATAAAATATGGCCAAAGTCACCGTGAGTGAGCTCTGAGACTAAATCACGAAAGGCAGGAGTGACTCAGGTCACTCACTCTGAAGAAAACCAGCTGCCGTGAGGACGCTCCAGCAGTCTAATGGGGGTGGGCGGAGGTGGGACGTGGAGGTCTGCTGCCATCAGCCATGGGAGTGAGCCGTCTTGGAAGCAGAGCTGCCCACCCAGTCAAGGTTTGGCAGCCCCGGGAAGAGACCCCATGGCCAACCCACCCAGCAAGGCTGCTCCCTAATTCCTCACCCACAGAAACTGCATGAAATGATATTTATTGTTTTGAGCCACTGATCTGTGGGGTAATTTTTACACAGTATTAGATAACTAATGCACTTAACAAAGCAAACATCCTATTTCCACCGGAAAGTTTCCAAGGAGTCTAATATCAAGGCCACCTGCCTTCTTGTGTGAACTCCGAATATAAGTTATAAATGGAGGGGGGGGCACCTGGTGGCTCAGTCGGTTGGGCATCTGACTCTTGGTTTCGGCTCAAGCCATGATCTCAGAGTCGTGGATCAAGCCCCATGTCCAGCTCTGTACTAGGCACAAAGTTTGCTGAAGTTTCTCTCTCCCTCTCCCTCTGTCCCTCCCCTGCTCTCGCTCTATCAACAAATAAAATCTTTTTTTTTTTTTTTTTAAAGATTTTATTTATTTATTTGTCAGAGAGAGAGTGAGTGAGAGCGAGCACAGGCAGACAGAGTGGAAGGAAGAGTCAGAGGGAGAAGCAGGCTCCCTGCGGAGCAAGGAGCCCGATGTGGGACTCGATCCCAGGACGCTGGGATCATGACCTGAGCCGAAGGCAGCTGCTTAACCAACTGAGCCACCCAGGCGTCCCTCAACAAATAAAATCTTAAAAAAAAAAAACAAAAAACTTATAGGTAGATGGCCACAGGCCTCAGCTACGTACCAGCCTAATTATCAGCAGTATCCTCCATTCACTGTCACAAGCATCACGGTTTCTGAACAAATTGGACCACTATCCTATCTGCAAGTTACCATCTTTTGTGTCGTGTTAGGGGGCAGAAGGAGGAGGCCAGCCCTCAAGCTTGGTTCTACATCTTGACCCAGTTCCTCCTATGACTATGGTTGAACATGGGACTGAACGTACGGTCCTGGATAGCACAGTGCAAGCAAACCGTCTAGGGACATGGACTTGCACGCGCTTTCTGTGAGTCTTTTCACTCCTCCAGCGAGCCAGTCACGCAGCGATCTGATCTAAACTGCCACTTCCGGACACGGTGATACATTTTTCACCAGCTGCCAAAGAACCCACAGGCATTTGCTGTGGACTGTATCTTGAACACATCAAAGCAAAAATGTGATTAAAGGCCATGCTTGTCCTTGGACGGAGGGACCCACCAGAAGCAAAGATGCTCCCATCTGGCAAGGCCAGCCGCTCCCTCCTTGGGGTCCTGCTCCAAAAAGAGGCGCGGGCTCCCAGCAGCCGGGAGAGCTAGGATGGGCGGGACCTCTGGGGGGGAGGCAGGCCCTCCCTATGTACTGGCCTGGTCCCGAGCAGCTCTCCTCCCGCAGAGCGGCCAACCCTATTTGGCAATAACCCCAGGGAAGGCCACTCCAAGAGGTGCGTATGTTTTTGAAACTCCTTCTTCACCTGATCTCTCTGGCGGCGAATTGGGCCGTTTGCGTCGTCTTCTGCACTCGTGACATTACGAAGTCACCAGACTCTGCGCCCTCTCTATGTACTTGAATGCGGGCCCCATTTCGTCTTTACTGTCTTAGGCAAATCAACCCCAATTTCTTTAACTCGTCTCCTGGGTCCTATTCTTGCTCTCTTTAATCATGTTTTTTGCTTTCCTTTGGACCCTCTCCAGTTTCCTGATTTCTCTTAAACTGTAGAGGCAAAATGTGGCTGGAGAGCTCCCAGAAGGGTCTGCACGGGGCCACGGGGAGGAGAGGCTGCTTTATTGCCTCGGCTTTACGGGCAGTGGGGTCTCTCTCTGCAGCTGAAACTCTTAACTCCTCTTGGGGGCCTGACTACTTTCTCCTTCGGGCGTGAGGAACAGTTCTGGGTGGTTCTGGGCAGGTGGGCTGCTCTGACCTGGGAGCGCCCGGCCCTCCATCCCATCACGGCCCGGCCTCGCTGGCAACACACGCAGTCCTCCTTCGCGGCACGTACCTCAGCCCGCTCCCTGGATCTCAGGGTCTCGGCTTCTTTGAGGGACACTTTTAGGCAGGTCTCCTTTCTCCTCTTTCTCCCCTCACAGGACTCAGGCAGAAAAGCCAACTCAGATTTCTAGGGCCTGGGGGTCCCGCGCCGAGATCTGGTCTAGAATGTGATGGAGATTTGGTTTTGTAGCAGGGACCAAACATTTGACCCTTGTTGTCATCACCACCACATCCTGGCCCAGCAGAGCCCTGGCTGCCCTAAGCCTCCCAACACCTATCCGTGGGAAGGGGCTTCCCGCCCCCCATCTCCCTGGGTAGAAATACCCACAGCGTTCCTTTCCCGGCATAGTCTTAGGCAACATTCCCCAAGGAGTTTCAGCTTTCTTTGTCCTAGACTGAGCTGGAACATAAGAAGTTGAGCACTCACCCCCAGAGCCCCTCTGTGCCCTGCTGGAGGTGAGGAACCGACGACCGCCCCTGTTCTCCCGACCCCGCTCCCCTGTGATGCAGAGTGTGGATCGGAGCCTGCCTCAAGTTACCATTAACGGACAGCCTCGTCCTGAATCTGCCCGCTGCGCCCCAGGCCTCTGCGATCTCATCAACCCTGCGAATCCTGTCCATTCCCTCTTTTGAAGGAGATGGAGGGTCTGAGGAGTGACTTGGTCACAGACTTCCATGAGGTGAGCTCAGGTCGTCTGACTCCAAAGCTCCCCCATGTCATTTCCTCCATGAGGTGAGCTCAGGTCGTCTGACTCCAAAGCTCCCCCATGTCATTTCCTCCCTGGCGACCCCTTCCTCTCTCTCCCTTGACCCTGTGCTTGCAATTCATAAATCCCATCTCCTCGGCCTCAGGAATGGCTCCTGACTCTGCCTCCTCCCCCACTGCTCCAGCGGCAGGCCTGGGCCACCATGACGCCTCCCCTCGGTGACAGTCACAGGCCCTTGGACCTTGTGTGGCTCCCATTCCAGCTACTGCTATTGCAACAGCACTTTGAAAATGAAAACCTGCCAAATCTTCGCTAAATCCTCATGGCCTTTCGTGATACACGGATTCTCCTTCATGGGATCCACAAGGCCATTTGGAACCGACCAAAACCAACGTCCCCAATCTCATCTCTCACCTCCTCTCCCCCCGCATGTACAACCCCATCCTTTAGCCACATGGGACCGCTGGACATTTGCAAAGTGTCCAATGCTTTGCCATTTTTCCATGCTTCTCTTAGCATCGAATGCCCTTCTCCTCCTTTCTGACCTGCCTCCAAAGCCCAGAGGGACACCATTTCCTCCCCATGGCTTTTTCTACGACGCCAGACAAACTGGAGACTTCTGTTCACTTGCACAGTTCTGTGCCTCCAGGGCTGGTATGGGGGGTTACCGCTTTGTACTCCGAGGATCGGTGTGTGAGCCTGCCTGCCTAACTCTACAGGGAGCCCCTTGGAAGCTGGGTCCCTTGACCTATTATATCTGATATGCCCGTGACTAGCCCAGAGCCTGGCAAAAAGAAGGGACAGCAATTTCTGGTTCCGGGGATAAACGAACCAATGTGTTCCTATTCCCACTTGGGTCTTTAAAACTTTTTCTCTCCACACAGCCTTCCAATATGGGCTCAAGGATAGTGATTCCATGTGAGCATATGTATTGCTGAGGTCCAAGAAGATAAGTAGGCAATATTTCATTTCTCTCCCAGACCACTCCCCCAATAACCTCTGTAATTACTCCTGTTAAGGCCCATTACCAGTGCAAATCAAGTTAGGACTGATTTCCACAGTGCTAACAATCTGTACCAGGACAAGTTTTGTTTTCTAAAATCTTCCATTTTTGACCAACTCTGTGACTTCTGGTACTATTTTTTTAATTTAATAGAAACAAAACCAAACTCTTTTAAAACTCCAAACAACCTCAGACTGTGTTTTATTCCGGTAATCAGACAATGGATGAAGATTGTGGTTCCTCGGAGATATTGCCAACAATGGAAAAAATAAATAAGAACATGAGTCAGAACAATCTGAAACCAGAAATGTGTGTTGGTAATAACTCAGAAAGTCACGTGGAAGAGTCCTGGTCACAAAATCAACTTTGATTTTTTAAAAAAATTATAATCTATTAAGGAGCCCCTTCTACCTGGTAGAGCGCCAAGAAACCTTACGAAATCTAGTACTGGGAAATCAGAATCCTGCACCATCAGGAAAATGCTGTCTCTCTGGGGGGCGGATGCAGACAGTCTTGAGTGCCATATGGAAAAATGACCCACAGTGGTGAGGAAGCAATGTATCACTGGAGAGGGGACCATTAAAGTAGGGTAAAAGCCACCGCTCCGGCCTAATCCTGTTAGGCACATTTCCAGCAGCGCGCTGGTGGGGGAGATTTGCAACAAGACTCCATATCCAACTGCATTGCACTGGAACACCAGAAGCCTTACCCATAGTGGGGTTTCGCTATTTCAAAACCAGCTGCGTGTCCACCTCTCCATGGAGGCAGGAAACCACCCCACTGGTTCATACCCCCATAGAACACTGTCCCCAGTCCCGTGTTGGGCATCCTCATGACATCAGGCCTAAAACTGCCCACTTGAGGGGCTCCTGGGTGGTTCAGTGGGTTAAAGCCTCTGCCTTCGGCTCAGGTCATGATCCCAGGGTCCTGGGATCGAGCCCCGCATTGGTCTCTCTGTTCAGCAGGGAGTCTGCTTCCTCCTCTCTCTGCCTGCCTCTCTGCCTACTTGTGATTTCTGTCTGTCAAATAAATAAATTAAATCTTAAAAAAAAATCCAAACAAACAAACAAACAACAACAACAAAAAAAAAAACTGCCTGCTCGGTCTCCATGCCTGGCAACTGTGGTCTCCACCCCAGAGGGGGCTGTCCCAGAGAGGGAAAATGCAGGCAGTCAACAATGACACAAGAGAGTATCCGTGTCACTCTACCATCCCCCCCACTCCAAAGAATGGTCCTTTAGGTCTTAAGAGAACAGGGTTTAGACCAAGGGTCTACATGTAAAATCTCTCTCGAGCTGAAAACACCCCCCTTCTGCTTAGATTTGTGGCAACTGACCTATTTTGCCACTCTCCTACCGACCTACTTTGGAGTTCTAATTTGGAGAGTGACACAGAAGTCTCCTGTACCCCACGCAGGAGGACAGCCGCATGCACAGGCGCACACGTGTGCACACCCTGCAAATCAAGGCCACGGCAGTTTGTCACGTGGGAGCTTTTTTCTCCCGTCACACACACACACACACACACACACACACACACCCAAAACAAACAAAACAGACAAACAAAAAAACTTTGCCAGCACTTTAAAAAGTGTCAACAGTCCTTTCAGACGTAAAAATACATGTGTGTGTATTTACTAGAGGCTTGTTCTCCGGGAAAATACCGGCAGGGCGCTGCCCCCGCGTGCGGGCACACAGCCTTGTCCGCACAGAAACCAGCAACTGACGGAGGAGCCACGAACAGTGGAGCCGCGCGGTCCCTCCGAACACGCGCCCGGCTTCGCGTCGCTTTCACCCGAGTTTCACGCCCACCGTAAGCGGGGGCCAACACTACGTATCTGTTTCATAACAGAAAGACCGTCTGGGTAGCCGATGACCCGCATCTGGCCCCCCAGGGCCGGGTCTAGGTCTGCCAACAACGATGCGAGGTAACAGTGATCGCCGTTCGCCGCTTCCTGTGGTCCAGACACCTCCCCTACACAACCTATAAGCTTCTCTATTACGCTGGGAGGCATATTTTAGTTAGCTTCCCATTTCACGTATGAAAAAACAAAGGCCCGGTGACGCTAAATTATCCAAAACCTTCTACCTACTAAAAGAACCCAGTCAAGGACTCCCACCATGTCTGCCTGATGAAAGTGTCTGCATTTAGTTTTAAATCCTGCAATCATCCCCCTGCCAGGAAGCCATTTGGTTTCTGTCCCTTATCACCTATAAAATGGGAGTGCTCTTTAGCATTGATATTTTTTTTTTTTTAGGTCAATTAAAAGGGAAAGATATTAAATGCAACGTGGTATCCTGGATCAGATTCTGGAACAGGAAAAGGGCATTAGTGGAAAATCTAGTGAAATCTGAATAAAGTCTGGAGTTTAGTTAATAGTCATGTACCAGGGTCGGTTTCCTGGTTTTGACAAATGTAGGATGTTATTTTCAATGTTTACAGTGGGGAAAACTGGGTCAGGAGTATGTGAGAACTTTCTGTAATATCTCTGCAACTTTTCTGTAAGTCTGAAATTGTTCCAAAATTTAAGCTTTTATTTTTTTAAAAAGAGACATCTAAATAAATAAAAGGAAAAGAATGGAAAAATAGTAGGTCTCTTCCTGCGGTCTCTGATTGTCGAGATTTGAACCAAGTATTTATTGTAGGCTGGATGGAGACGTGGACTGACATTTTCAATTATATGTCAGCGCATCAGGATGAACACATTTATTTAAATTTGTTTCTTTAAAAGTGCAGTGAAATGCATTGCAGTTTTTTTTGTCCTTGTATAGTTTCTTAATAAATTCCCAAAGTGGATCTATTTAATGTAAACATTTTTGACAATATAAAGCAGCCTCAAAAGCTAGGAGAAAAGTGTGGATAGCATGCTACCATTTATCCAAGAAGATATGATATGAAAATACGTGTGTGTGTGTTTATCCTTTAAACAAAAGGATAAACCATAATTTTTAAAAATCATTCCTTGTAAGGGGAGGAAAGGATCATGGCAGGGCAGGGAGAAGTAGGTTAGATTTCTCCAAATACACCTCGGTTTGTACATTTGCTTTTGAAACCATGAAAACATTTACACATTTATAAGACAAATTAAAATATTTTTAAAAATCAGTCCCTTAAAGTAAAAAGCAAAATGAAACAAATATAGCTATATATTGATTTATGGCTCTGCCACAAAGATAGAAACTATCCCACGTGACTTCAAAACGTTCATTTGACTGTACATCCTTAGACATATGCTAAGAACAAAAAGAAGACACTAAAGGAAAAACAAAGGGCTTTTAAGGATCATATTATGGACGAGAGGGCTAGAGCTGTTATTCTGAGATTTCAGATTGACGGGATTAAGTAAAATGTATTCTTGCAAACTTATTACACATTTCATTTTAAAAACTTATTTTCTAGCTCTATGCACTGAAAAGTTCTGGATGGGGTCCGTGACCTTTGTGTGGCTCCTGATTTGAACAATCTGTAAAAATCTTTTATAAGGGAAATGGGGAAATGTGAACATGACTTGATATTTGATATTAAGAAGTCACTGTTAATTTTTGAAGGGATGATATTGGTCTCATGGTTGTATTTTGAAGAGTCCTTTCTTTAAGCAAAAAATACTCCTACACTGGGCAGGAAACGGTGTCAGTATTTGAGATTTGTTTCTACATAATTCTGGGGTGGGATGTGCAGAAACAAGTGAGGCTATGACAGAAATGAGATTTCCATGACTTCATAATTCTTGAGGCTGGGTGTCGGGTGCATGGGAGCTGCTCACACCATTCACGTGTGTGCGCGCTCTCTCTCTCTCTCTCTCTCTGTTTTGTTAGTATTTCACACTTTCTATAATAAGATGGTTTTTTAAACAAGGACTAACTCGGGGAAATAATACAGTAAATATAACAAAATGTTACAATTGTTACATGGATTGATGGATATATTAGGCTGGTTATTAAGCTTTTCTCTCTGCTTTTCTATATGCTTGAAAATGTTCATACGTAAAAACAAAAACCCTCATCAGAAACAATTTGAGGTAGGTTCTCGTGCTTAAAAAGTTGGCATCACTGTAGGAAACTCACAGATTTTCTTCAAACAGTATTTTCCACTTTCGTGTGCACTCTATTATGACACTGTCTCAGGTGTTACTGAGTGTGACTAGCATCAATTTAAGACTGCAGGAAGGGAGGCCCAGGGAGGCACTGACTGGGGTCACCATGCTGAGTTCAAGGTCAGGTTCCACTTTGTCTCTGTCCAGTTCAGGGCTCTTCCTACTCCTCTCCCTGCTGGAATTAGAATATCTGAGAACAAAACTCTTTTCCCCAGTGCATCTGTTTATAATTCCTGCAAGCTTGGGGGTCCTTTACGTATCCTGGGACATTAAGTGGTAACATTGTTTGTGTATTTGTTAGTTGGGTTTTTTTTTTACTTAAAAATGTTTACTGAGTTACACACAGTGTGTGAATATTAAGTATACTATTTCATGAGTTTCATTTATGTAAACTTTCACTTAAGTCCTGCCGCCCTGATCAAGATCTAAAATACTGCAGCACCCCATCACCCGAGCCCCTTTTGAATCAAGACCCTGCCCCCGGGTAAGGATTCTGCTGACTCCCACCACATGGACACAAACAGGTTCCCAGTCAGTGGTCTGTGCGTCGACTGCTTTCATTCATCTCTATGTCCCTGAGATTCACACGTGTTGCTGCAGGAAACAGTAGACTAGCTTCTAGTGCTGCACACTATTCCCTTGATGAAAGAAATTATCAAATTATCAAATTATCGAAATTATCGAATCCATCCTATTTGATGGGAGTGCGAGACGTTTCCAGTTTTTAACTATTGTGAGTAAACCATCAACGAACATTCTCATAAATGTCATCGGCTGGGCTTGTGTCCTGTTTCTTCTGCAGGATTCGAGTCTCTTGCCTGGCTCGCATGGCATCTTCTCCCCCAGTTGCAACTCCTTACCACCTTTGTGAGACCATTTGTTTTTTGGGTGTCACTGACACGAAGATCAAGATCCCTCAAGCATAGGGCAGTATCCTTTCTTCTCTATATCCCAAGAAGATGTTGGGCCTGGTGCTTAGTCCTTGTTCAATGTTTGATTCACTGAGTGAATGAATGAATGAATGAATGAATGAATAAATGAACCAGTCAGTCAATATTCTTAAAAACCTAAAACCTACTTTCCTGGAAGGACTTGATACACAGTTTACATGAACAATTAAACTCTTTGGACCACGTGAACCTATTTAAATGGCTGTAACACACAGAGAAAATCCGTTTGGCTTGAAATTCAGAGAAGTCTCGGGGATTAGAAATGTTTCCCATCTCAAAGTCCTCATGTGCTGCAGGACTGGAGGCACAGAGAGAAGCAGGACTCAGCGGCCAGAGGGAGCTGCCAGGGTTGGCTCCAAGCATAGACAGTGTGGATCTCTTCCTGAGAAGTCCATCTCTTCCCCGCTGGCCACCATATTGCCAGAAGCACAGAAAACAGCATTCCCACGCTCACATTTTCAGTCCTTGCCAAGACCAGTAATCTTCTCTTTGTGGAGGTTTCATGAGATGCAAACGCTAGCCCTCCTGACCCCATCTCTGGGTTCAGAAATTCTCCAAATTGACCTCATGGTCCAGATGCACACACCAAGAGGAGAATGATCCCAGAGATGCTATCTGGGTCAGCTTGGACAGAGAGGTCTATGTAAATTAAAGGTTGCCATTAGGATGGATGCAAGATTGAGAATCCACTGCTGGGTGAATATTATAACCACCAGCACTTAAAGGAAAATGTCCATCATTTAGGCTTTTGTTGACTTCCGCAAAATGATTACATCAGCGGACTGACATCGGCAACTTCAGTGGTGAACACTTCCTGAGCATCTGTGTGTGGAGGGGGCTGCAGAAGGAGAATAGGAATCCTAGAGGCTGCGTGCTGGCAGAAGCAGGGCTACAAGGAAGACTGAGGAGACTGGAACGGATGTGCTTCTCATGTCGCCAGGCTTCATTCCTTCCAGTCACACCAGCCTGGAGGTGAGGATGATGCTGTGCTTTATTACATTTATCTGGGTCTCCACTGCATTCTCAACTGGCTCTTGTGCCCATGAATGCGTAGGACTCAGCCCTTTACTTCCAGGTGATCCACGGGACTGTCACATGTGTGATGGGTGCAGACATCCTTGGCCTCCCTTGTCTCCCTCCCCAGCTAGGCACAGCCCTAAGCCCCATCTTCCCAAAGCTGCATACAAGGGACCACCACAAGGGCCAGATAACCTGCACTGGGCTCCCACAGCCTGGTGACATGGGACCCCAGTCAGGCCACCTTGTTTGCAAATGTCCCCTGGGAATTTTAGCAAAGATGGTACTTGTCAGTTCAAGCTGAAAAAGATATTGTCATGGGAGTCTTCTCATACCTCCCCTGTTGGCCCAAGGAAGAAAAGCCCTGTATGGATGGCCCTCGTTTCTCCGGCCTCCTGGGGACAGTTTACTTCTGCTGGGCTGACTCCTCGGCTTTGTGATCCAGGAAGAGAGGACGGGCAGAGGAGACACCAGAGAAAGGCCAGCAAGAGAGGTGAGGACTTCTCTTGAAGTCCAGGGTGATGGCATTAGAGAACATTTACATAGGAAAGGTGAAGAGTAGGGTAGAGCTAAGGGGTTGGGAAGATAGAGTAACAGGTGCATGATGTGAGGGCAGAGAACAGCTGAGGTGGGATGAATAAAAATGGGGATTCCAAATAATGGGGTGCAAGTTCCTACATGTTTTGATTTGGAGCCTTTCAAAAGATTGGACTTCCTACTAATTTGTGTGTGTCTTTTGAACCATGGTCCTTGAGTGAGCCCAGCGGTGGCCTGAGTAGGTCAAGACCCCTCTTCCTAGGACTGAGAGGTGCACAAATGTAAAAATGGGGCAGCCTGCATGCTCAGAATGGCCCATCCTCTTTGATAATAAACCAGGCCCTCCTAGTAGACCTGCAGCCAGAGGGCTATCTCTTCCCTCAGGATGAGTCCTGTGCAGGAGGCTGCTGGTCCAGGCCAGTGTCTCCTCAGTGAGTGAGGCTTGGGGTGAAGCTGAAACAGAAATAAACATCCATGAAGGGCTTCAGCCAACAGCTCTTCCTGTCCACCCAGGCTGGCTCTGTAGCCCTGGAAAGAGTCCATTTCACAAGAACTGCATTCTGTCCCCAGTGACTCACATGACCAATCGAAGCACAAGCCCTAGTCATTCATTCAGATAAATTTGAACAACATCTGATGGGCAGTTGGGCTTACTTCATCTTAGCCCAACGAGGCTGACTATTTATGCCTCTGGACTCATGGGTACACAGGTTGATGAAGGAACCTGCACACATGACTGGCTATGAGTGAAATTGCCGTGTTCGAAAGACGTTTCCAAGTCAACGAACATCCTATTTTCCAGAAAGAACCAAGGATGCAAAGTAATGCTAGTTAGTAGGGATGGGGGGAGAAAGCAAGATTTAAGATCCTTATTGTATGAATTCTGTGGGTTTCTTTCTCTTTTTAAAATTTGTCTTGGTGTTGTATCTTATTTGTTTTAACTCATTTAAATTCAATTCTGTGTGTTTCTATCATCATTTAATTTCCCTCTCTATAGCCATGCAACTAAATATAAACATTGATAGAAAATACTCCAAAATATTCACAATTGGTCACTTCTGGTTGATGGGACTGTAGGTTACTTTTGTTTTCCTTATTAAAATGTTTTGCAATTTCAAATTTTTCTTAAATTATATTCAATTAGCCTTTTCTGTGAAATAAACTCCAAAACTTAGCTGTTTCAAACAAGAGACAAGAAACCTTATTCCTCACGATTCTGTGAGTCAGTGGACTGTTCATTGGGTCTGGGCTGGCTTGATGGGTCTCTGCAGTCAGCTGACAGTGAAGCTGGGTCAGGATGGCCTCATGTGACTGAATTCAAATTTCTGGTGATTGGCAAGTTGGTTGGTTTCAGGGATGGACATCTCTACATGGAGTTGGCTCTCATTTTCTGTGGGCCAACAGAGTGTGGTGGTCTCAGGGGTGCAAAGAGCATGAAGAAAGGTCAAGTCCTATGACTAATGATCTTTCCAACCTTCTGTTTGGACCACACTTGCTCTTGTCCGTTGTCCAAAGCAAGTGACAAGCCCACCCAGAGTGGCAGGGTAGATGAGACTCCGCCCCATGTGGCAAAGGCCAGGCACCCAGGGAGGAAACCCATGTCCATGTGGGAGGACACACACAACATTTGAAATCAGGAAGAAAGAAGCTCATTCTTTAAGAAAGGATAGAAGAAATTTTTGTCAAAAGATTTGGAATTTGGGTTAAGAGTTCAAGAAGCCAGAGGTTTCTAAGAATATGAGAAGCTCATAGAACTAGTGAGTCATTTATGGCCAAGATCAATTATTATTTATTTTAAAAAGAGATGATGAATGGTCCTTCACTTCATTTCAAATGGTTCCTTTGCCAGGGACTTTTCCTTCATTAATTAAAAATAAATGTTTGTAGGAGGCAGTATTTTGATCCCCCAGCATTTATGCATGTGACAATGTTAAGTCACAAGGTAGAAGAGAAGGAAGCTTGCAGATGGAATTAAGGTCGCTAATCAGCTGACCTTTAAATAGAGAGATCATCTTGATTTTCTGGATGGGCAGGAGAGACAGAGAGATGCACAGGGTGACGTGGCAGGAGGGATTAGAGGTTTCATGGAGCTCTGACTCGCTGTTGTTGGTTCTCAAGATGGAAAAGTAGCCATGCGCCAATGAGTGCTAGTGTGTTCTAGAGGCTGAGGATGGCTCTCCGTGGACAGCCAGCAAGGACACGGGGACCCCAAGGGAAACCACACATAAGGAACTGACTTCTGCCAACAGCCTGGACGAGCTTGGAAGTGGATTCATCCCTAGAGCCCCCAGAAAGGAGCCCAACTTTACAGACACATTGATTTTCTCCTATTGAGACCCCTACCAGACTTCTGACCTACAGAACTATAAAATAATAAATTCGTGTTGCTTTAAGTTTGTGGTTATTTGTCGAAAACCAGTGCCAGGTTCATGATATAAATTTTAGAAACTATATAAAAACACAAAGAAAAAAAGTAAAAACCATTCATATTATTATTATCTCTGGCTAACCACATTTCACTTGAGATATATTTTTATCTATTTAGCTATCTTAACCCAATATGAGAGCATATTGGACATATATTTTATAATTCATTTTGTTTTTTTGCTTTTAACAGATATTGAGAGTATCCTGTGTCGATGGATTTTCTCCATCCCTGAAAGTAGTATTTTTTAAAAAGATTCATTTATTTATTTTAGAGGGAGGACAGAGAGCACATGTGAGGGGAGGGACAGAGAGAGAAAGACCAGCAGGCTCCTCCTTGCTGATTGCAGAGCCTGCTCAATCCCAAGATCCTAAGATCACGACCTGAGATGAAATCAAGAGTTGGATGCTTAACCAACTGAGCCACCCAGATGCCCCCTGAAAACAGAATTTTAATCAGATCTTAGAAGTGATTTTGGAGAGGTCACACAGCAAATGGGAACTTAGTAGTGGCCAGGAGCCACTTCCTGGAAGACAGGGAGTCTTGAAGAGTGAGTAGGAGTTTGGTAGGTGAAGACATTAGGGTGACTTTCCCAGCAGGGGGAATGGTGGGGACAAAGAAGTGGAAACATGAGCCCAAAGCATGCTTGCCCTTCTAGTCCAGAGGGTAGAGCAGGGGCTGTAGGGGGGCAGGAGGGAACTCAGGGGACCCTGACCCTGACCCTCAACACTGATGTGCCTAACCTCTGGGAAAGCATCCTCTGAAAGACCATCCTCTTATCTGGGTCCTGTCGCTGTTTCTTTCAAGGAGATGCCTTGTGGACAACTGACTTAGGGCTTCCCTCTGGAAAAGAGTTGTGACCGTTACTCCAAGTAAGATTTATGCAAACTGGATTTTCCTAGAACAATGCTCCAACACCCGAAAACCTCATTCAATGAGAGTTGCTTCAACATAGTTATTACCTTGAAGCCTTTATGGAAAGTGGAGATTGTGCTAATCTCTTGACAGCAACCCACTGCAGAACTGAAATGGCTGACACAGAAATAGACACATTTAATTACTACTAACATACAAATAAGCCTTGGCAGAAAGACCTCAGCAGGTACAATGTGCCCACCCCACACATTCAGAAACTGCATTTTCTGGTCAGGCTATTCTTATAAAAGTCCCTTGACTTCCAAGCAGCTGCTTAAATGGGCAGCAGAGAGTTGTGTGGGGAGTCTGTTTTCCTCCTCGGGGACATAAGTAAGACACTCAGGGATCCTTGGCAAACACTCCCTCTGTCCCCGGCCAGATTGGCCAATCTTCGGCAAGAGCTTCAGCACTGAGGTTCACCTTGCCCTGTTTGTTCCCAGGCAGAAGATGGGAACAGCAGGGTCTACTCACAAAGGTTCCAAGTCTTTTTATCCCAGAATAATGAAGTACTTCCCACTCTTGTCTCCAGACTGGAGGGGATGAGTCATGCTGAGCAACGCCCTCCTCTTTTTCCCCAGCAAAGCATCTTCTCAAGCAAGGGAGATAGACATGAGTTGCCATGGTCCTGGCTTTCTCTGGGGCCTGAGAGTGTTTTCTGTGTCCATGTGTCACACTGTCTGCAGACCAAAGCCTGAAACTGTAGAACACTTTCTCCCAGCCTCTTCTCTCAACTCGCCTGCCTCCTAATCCAGCCCTAATTCCACCTGGGCACTCTTTAAAACATCAAAGGACAGCTGCTCCCTTGGACATAATGGTTGTCTTTGTTATCCCTGATGGACTGGAACCTTTAAAATGTCACTTCCTTGCAGATTTCATTTGGTATAAATGAAACTGGTTTTAAAGTTAAAACTTGCACTTGGAGGTTTAATTCCTAGGGATTGTGTGTCTTTCTGATTTTCAGCTGGCTCAGCCCTGGGGTCTGACATCCTGACATAGATGTATAGGGCGCTCAGGCAAATTCTGGATCTCTTGTAGTTTCTAAATCTCTCCTATCTGAACTTAAAGAGGCATCTCCAAGGATGTACCACTGCTGTGACTGTGCATTTTGGCATTGAGAAGATGGCTATTTTTCAATGACTTGCTTGTCTCTTCAAGCAGCCGTTATGGTTGTTTTCACCTTAGAAATGGTTGTTTCTGTGAGATAGGATGGATCTTAGTAGAGAATGACCAGTTCCTTCTTGTCCTGGACTGGTGTCCACAAGACTTATGCCAGCCAAGTCTTCCTGCTCCTTGGGACAATCAGTTCTGTCTGTCCCCTGCTCAGAAGGTAGAGCCTGAATTTATCCTGGACTCTGGCAAGAAGGCTGGTAAAGAACAGCATCCTGCTTTTCAAGGTCAATGCTAGGTCCCGCCATGTTCACACAGAGCAAAACTTCTACCAAGCAAACCAGAAGTCTATGCTCAGGACATTGGAAGACAGTCATCCTTGGCCCAAAGGCACAGGCTGTGGGTCTACATGACCTCAAGTGATATGACAATGAAAATGACCAGTCACCAAATGTCAACATGGACACTTTTCCCCAGGTAGGGGGCCATTATTTCTGAAAGTTGACCTTTTTGGAGGTAAGTCTTCATTATTAGGTGTTGGTTGCTCTGGTTGTGATCAACTCACTCCCTCCTTTGTCCCCCAACCTGCTCCACCCCAAGCTTAATGGCCCATGCATCTCCATTTGCATATTTTTTACCCCCAAGTCTTGGCTCAGGGGAGCAGCTTTATTCATATAGTCACTTCCAGGTGGTGCAATAGTTTCCAGAGTGAGTCCTAGGTTGAATGTGGACTTAGGAGGAGAGAAGGCACCTATTGGTTATGGAATGGTATTGAGCATAGAATGGGGAGAAAGTTAAGTTCTCTTTGCAATACTCCTCGGGGGTCACTCTGTGTTCACGGTCCCTATTAGAGGTGTCCTCTGGCAAATGGTGTTTGAGACTCCAGACTCCCTCTTCCCATCAGGAGAGGTCAGGCTTGCCTATAGACCAGAGGGCTTCCCCATTTATGGGGCTTCATTACAGCTTTTTCAGGATGACCCCTCCCAGACACCACATCCCACCCACCCAAACTTTCAGTCCGTAACATTGCTATCTATTTTCCAGTGGTAGTAAATACATGACCTTTTAATGGGCATGTCAGATTTCTTCAGATGGATGTATGAGCTTCTGTAACCGTTTCTCTGTTCTTGGACATTTGCCTTACTCATATTCTCCCCTCTTTTTTTCTTTAAAGATTTTATTTATTTATTTATTTATTTATTTATTTGAGAGAAACAGAGAGAGAGAGAAAGCTGGTATGGGGGGAGCATAAAGGGGGAGAGAGAATCTCAAGCAGACTCCCCACTGAGCACAGAGCCCAAAGTGGGGCTCAATCTTGGACCTGAGATCATGAACTGAAACCGAGTTGGAGGGTTAACCAGTTGGCCACCCAGGTGCCCCTCACATTATTTTCCTCTTAAAAAGAAAACTGTAATTTAATTTCTTACATATGCACTTTCAAAACTTTTGAAGTTTCTAGAATGTTAGCAGTAGGATTGTTGGTTCAAAAGAATCGTACATTTTATAGCTTAGATATGTATTTCTAATTTGATTTCAGAAGAGTTGTATCAGCTTATTGTCCAGACAGTCATGGATTGGAAGAATAAACATTGCTAGAATGTCAATACTGCCTAGAGCCATCTATACTTTCAATGTCATCCCGATCAAAATTCCACCAGTATTTTTCAAAGAGCTGGAACAAACAATCCTAAAATTTGTATGGAACCAGAAGAGAACCCAAATTGCCAAGGAAATGTTGAAAAAGTAAAACAAAACTGGGGGCATCAAGTTGCCTGATTTCAAGCTTTACTACAAAGCTGTGATCACCAAGACAGCATGATACTGGCCCAAAAACAGGCACATAGACCAGTGGAACAGAGTAGAGAGCCCAGATATGGACCCTCAACTCTATGATCAAATAATCTTGGACAAAGTAGGAAAAAATACAGTAGGAAAAAAGACAGTCTCTTCAATAAATGGTGCTAGGAAAATTGGACAGCTATGTGTGGAAGAATGAAACTTGACCATTCTCTTACACCATACACAAAGATAAACTTGAAATGGATAAAAAAAAAACCCTCAATGTGAGGCAGGAATCTATCAAAAGCCTAGAGGAGAACATAGGCAGTACCCTCTTCAACATTGGCCATAGCAACTTCTTTCAAGATATGTCTCCAAAGGCAAAGGAAACAAAAGTGAAAATGAACTTTTGGGACTTCATCAAGATCAAAAGCTTCTGCACAGCAAAGGAAACAGTCAACAAAACAAAGAGGCAACCCACAGAATGGGAGAAGATATTTGTAAATGACAGTACAAAGGGCTGATATGCAAGATCTATAAAGAACTCTTCAAACTCAACACACACAAAACAGATAATCATGTCAAAAAATGGGCAGAAGATGTGAACAGACATTTCTCCAAAGAAGACATACAAATGGCTAACAGATACATGAAAAAATGTTCATCATCATTAGCCATCAGGGAGATTCAAATCAAAACCACATTAAGATACTACCTTTTACCAGAATGGCCAACATTAACAAGACAGTAAACAAGTATTGGAATGGATGTGGAGAAAGGGTAACCCTCATACACTGTTGGTGGGAATGCAAGTTGGTGCAGCCACTTTGGAGAACAGTGTGGAGATTCCTTAAGAAATTAAAAATAGGGGCACCTGAGTGGCTCAGTGGGTTAAAGCCTCTGCCTTTGGCTCAGGTCATGATCCCGGGGTTCGGGGATCGAGCCCCGCATTGGGCTCTCTGCTCAGCAGGGAGCCTGCTTCCTTTCCTCTCTCTCTGCCTCTCTGCCTCCCTGTGATTTCTGTCAAAATAAATAAAATCTTAAAAAAAAAAAAAAAAGAAATTAAAGATAGAGCTACCCTATGACCCTGCAATTGCACTACTGGGTATTTACCCCAAAGATACAGATGTCGTGAAAAAAGGGCCATCTGTACCCCAGTGTTCATAGCAGCAGTGGCCACAGTCGCCAAACTGTGGAAAGAACCAAGATCCCCTTCAACGGACGAATGGATAAAAGAAGATATGGTCCATATATACAATAGGGTATTATGCCTCCATCAGAAAGGATGAATACCCAACTTTTGTATCAACATGGATGGGACTGGAAGAGATTGTGCTGAGTGAAATAAGTCAAGCAGAGAGAGTCAATTATCATATGGTTTCACTTACTTGTGGATCATAAGGAATAACACAAAAGACATTGGGAGATAAAGAAGAAAAGTAAGTTGGGGGAAATCGGAGGGGGAGATGAACCATGAGAGACTGTGGACTCTGAGAAACAAACTGAGGATTTTGAAGGGCTGGGGTTGGGGAAGGGGTCAGCCTGGTGGTGGGTATTGTGGAGGGCATGCATTGCATGGAGCATTGGGTGTGGTGCATAAACAATGAATTTTGGAACATTGAAAAATTTTTAAATTAAAAAAATAAAATCACTTTAAAAATTTGAGAAGTAAACAGTTGTGATTTATATCTTAAGATAACATAAACTGTTTTTAATCTAATTACAAAGGTAGAAAATTTGGTAAATATAAGTGAAAGAAAATAAAAATAAAGTGTGAAGATCACCAGTTCTAGGGAGAAGGAGATGATTTCTGCAACTTAATATCAAATAGTTCAGAAAAATAATATATACAGGTTTACATAACACATACAGTATGACACATATAACATATATACTCATGTGTTTATATGTATATAATATATATATACTACATGCATATTTTATGTCATATGTAGGAAACAGAAATATCACACATATTATATACACACATCTATACAATCATATATAGATTATATAATGCACTTACATATACATACATATTACGTATAATATATATTATTTTATGGACAGAATCACAATATATAGTGTGTATATGTTTGTGTGTGTGTGTGTGTGTGTGTGTGTGGAGAGAGAAAGAGAGAGAAATAAAGCAAATGTGGTAAAATGTTAACACACAGTTGGTGAGTCTTGGGTGAAGGTCTGCGAAGGTACGTGAGCATTCCTTGTACTACTCTCAGAACTTACCTATAAATAGGATACTATTCTAAAATAAAACATTAATTGATTTTGGATAATATGCTTTTTGGATTTTTTTTCCTATGCATAAAACACTGTTTCCTGTTAATGTAAGTGTTCAGACTATTTTGTTTTTTTTTTTTTTTAGCAGCAGCTTCATAGCCCCACTCTACCATAAATATGTTGCCTTGACCTTGGTATATCCCCTTATGGATGTAAGCAGTCGCCTTCCTGTGGAACCTGTAAGTTGTTTCCAATTTGTCACTATTAAAAATAATAATTCAGTAAGTGTCCCTGGGCACAAATCTTTAAACATGTCTTTGGGAAATTTCTTTACTGGGAAAGGCTGCTAATGCAAATTGCCAAATGCTGCTGGACAAGTTGCGCTAATTCGTTCTACCACTTGCCATGCTTTGTCAGGTGCCCAAAACAGAATCTGGCTCAAAGCTGCTTAGGGGGAAAGCAGGCACTCCCGCAGGCTTGCAGCGGGTTTCAGGAGCTCCAGCCTTGGGAAGCACAGCCTGGCATTTTGGACCCGGTGTGTCCCTTTGGGCAGCATTTCCCCTGCCCCAACCAACTCCCGGTTAATGCCTGTTTGCAAAGCTCTGTGTTCTCACCCCTCCCTCACTCCCACTTGAGGGAGCCTCTGATTCCCTGTGGTGTCCACTCTGGCTCCCACTTCTGGACCTTGCAGTTTGAGCAGCTCTCCACGGTTTATGCAGGTTGGGTAGCATGTGTGTTGGGCGTGGGGTGGTCAGAGCACAGATGTCTTAGAATGGAGCAGGACCAGAGAGGCAATGGCCCGCACCTCCAACTCACACGGTTCCCTGTGCCTTTTACCACAGTTCTCTTTCACTCTTAAAAAAGATAGAGAGAGAGAGAGAGAGAAAATGGAAAGTTTAATAGTTTGAAACATTTCATTAATTGCATTTCTTGGGGTGTTAGTGCTGTTTAGTATTTGTGCGTGTTTGTTGACCAACTATCTTTCTTCTGGGAAAGGCTTGTGCATGTCCTTCCATCATCTATGTTTTGAGCATTTTTTTCCTTCATTGAGCTGCACGCACGAAGTCTTTATAAAGGACATCACCCTTGGTCATAGAGTTTGAATATCCGTCCCATTTTCTATTTCACTTTTTACAGCATTTACGGTGCCTTTTGACATTTGGCAATTTCTCCTCTTTGTATCATCAAATCTAAGCGGGTTTGTTTTGTTTTTCACTATAGCTCAACACTTAATAGAAATGCTTCTTTCTTTGCTTTTGCTAGAAAGGTCTGCCTTCCGTATGCTCAGGCATTGGAGCTCTGTACCGCATGCCCTCTTAACCTACCTATGTGGTCCCTACCAGGCAGCCCAAGTAAGCGTCCAATCAGTACATGGCTGCTGTGGACTTGAGTGAAGGGTGAAGAGTGAAAATTCTTTACGGTCTAATGATTTTGAGCATTATATGTAAGGCTGCAAATGAGAATTCAAGCAGCAATGTCCTAAATGGTACCCTAGTGCCTCTCAGAAGATCTGGCTAATTGAATTCAAACCATATGTGGGGCTGTGTTTCCCAGGACCATATTCTCAGGAGCTACCTTTCCAGAGCCTGGGAGTCCCATAACAGGACCAAATGAAGGCTGAAGTCAATGTCTTCCTTTTCTCCCTTCCGAGATTTGGATGATGAGGTGTACCTCCCAGCAGTAATGATTTCTGAAAATTCATAGAGCTGGTCATACAGGGCTCATCTGCAAGGAGCAAGACAAATGCCTTGTTTTAAAGTAGAAGGCAGTGTCCACAAGCCCGAGGCCAGGAGGTGACAATTATCACAAGTCTTTTCACGATGTCTTTAAGTACATACATGGCAACAACAAAGTCATTGTGCTGGGCCCCCTTATGGCTCCAGGACTTTGGGCCTCATTTTAGAATGTGCCCACAGAAAACCAAACCAAAACCAAAACCATGTGGTACACTTCTAAAGACGAACTTCTCCCATAGTGCCCTGAGCCTTTGCAACGTTGGGCGGGGTGTGGGGAGCAATCTCTTGTTTGAAATCTTGAGGGGTTTTTTTGGACAGAATTGTTGATTCTGTGTTGACTCCTTGACTACAAGATCATGAACTCTCTTGGTCATTACAAATCAACATCTGTAGAATCATCTCTTTCACCAACATCAAGGAAAAGGGAACTTGAGTTTTCGAAATAAAGCCTCTGGAGAAAACCAGTATGCGTACCGCACGGATTATGCCGTTAATAATGCATTTTTAGATGAAGTTAATATTTTATGGTCTATTAATAATATATGGGTTTGGGGAAATGCATATATTCTATAGAAGGAAGAGAAAGTTATAAACCGTGAATCTCACATCTTTGGATCGCAGCGCAGTTGTGTGACCTATATTGGATGAAAACTTGCCATTATTTTGTATCGAGAATAAAGTTTCTTCATTGATGTAAACTGGAAGGTTCAGAATTCAGAAGTTTGTTTTTGCTTCTGGCTAAGATTGCTGCTGACAGCACCCCTGCCCCCTCCTTACCCATCACGCACTTCGGCCACGGCTCTGAGAACCGCCAATGCCAAAATGGGGGGCTTTGAAGCCTCAAGCTGGGGCATGGGAATGGCCCTTACTATGTGAATACGTAAGAACTCATCTCACCTCAGAATGTGATTTCAGCCTAAAGATGATTTTTGTTCAGAACTGGAAAGCCTCTGTCTCTCCCATTACCTTTGAGTTTGAAGAGTCGAGTTACGCAACGTTCACTTTCCCAGAGGGAGCGAGACAGGAAAAGAAGACAAGCGAGAAGCAGCTGGTGAGGCCCAGATGTAGTGAAAACGCAGCTGGTGACATGAAATGAGAACATCCTGACACCCGTGGGTGCCAGGCTCCCTGCCAGGTGCTGAGGAGGAGAAGCACGGCATCACGCCTGCCCCCAGGGGGCTCTCAGTCTAGCTGAATCATCACAGGATTCCATTATTCTCACGTCTTGATGAACCTACTTAATTCCTTATTCGGCAGCCCTGACATCTCGCCGCTAAGGATGCAAGTATCCAAGGCAAATATTTTCTCGTTTTATTTCCCTTAAGTCTTGAGGTATCCTCGTCCATATGTTAAGTCTGATGGAGTTCAGAACACGCAGTCCCCAAATATGGCGTGTTACCATGTTTTAAGCATATGTGAAACTGAAGGAATTTGAGAAATGCAGGTGCAGGGAAGACTCCCTCAACTGCTTTCTCCCTGAAGCAATTGTAAGATTTCGTGCGAGAGGTGCTTCCCTGTGCTCGGAGGAAAGGAATTCCTTACTTCCGGAGAAAAGGGACACCAAGAGGACCACAGGTAAGCAGGC
>NC_081560.1:186405082-186406982 GCF_022355385.1 Mustela nigripes
CTTCCTAAGTTTCCTGCCCTTTGCTCATACCTGGTCCTACTTCCTAAGTTTCCTGCCCTTTGCTCATACCTGGTCCTACTTCCTAAGTTTCCTGCCCTTTGCTCATACCTGGTCCTACCATGTTTTCCCATGACTGTCCAATCTTCACCAGAGTTAGTGTAAAAACACGTTAGGGGCATGTGGGTGGCTCAGTGGGTTAAGCCTCTGCCTTCGGCTCCGGTCATGATCTCCGGGTCCTGGGATCGGGTCCCACATTGGGCTCTTGGCTCGGCAGGGAGCCTGCTTCCCCCTCTCTCTCTGCCTGCCTCTCTGCCTACTTGTGATCTGTCAAATAAATAAATAAAATATTTTTTAAAAAACATGTTAAACATTTCTTAAAGCGTTCATTTCTCTTTTTTTAAAAAAGATTTTATTTGTCAGAGAGAGAGAGTATGTGTGCACGAGGGGGCATGGCAGACAGAGAGAGAACCAGGGTCCCTGCCGAGCAGGGAGCCCAATGAGGGGCTCAATCCCAGGACCCTGGGATTATGACCTGAGCCAAAGGCAGATGCTTAGCTGACTGAACCACCCAGATGCCCCTTTAAGTGTTCATTTCTTAATGACAGCTCATGTCATAGAAAATTTATATCAACAGGTGAGCCTGCTTGTCTCCTGTGAATCTGTTTTTTGTTGATTTTCGCACCCAGCCAGGGACCCTAAGAGGGTCAGAGACAAGTTTTTCCTCCAGGCGGCAGGAAATTCAGGGATGCTCCTCTTCCCACTCGAAGCCCCTGAGGACCAGAGGGGCCGTAGGATCTGTCATCCCTTGCTTCTCAAAGTACAACCTTCTCACTGTGCTGAATGGGGTCTAGTACTTTAAAAGAAATTTCAGGGGCACATCAAGTACCTAAACATGTCAATTTCTTCATCTGACGCTCAGCTGATCTGTTTCAGAGCTGGAGGAAACACTGAGAGGCTGCAGACCTTTACTGAGAGAAGTTAGTCTGTCTCAAGATGGTACTGAAGCAGTTTTCAAGAATGATTCTGAAATAATACTATTCTGTTCTTATCGTAGAAGCTCTAATCCCCCCTTATGCTCATACATCGCAGCTCTAGCTCTTATGAAAAGGAAGCCGGTCCAGAGCCTACCTACCTTCCACCTGTGTGCACTATTCTGAGGGAAATGAATATGACATGGGCATGACTTGTAAATGTCCAGACTTTCTGACTTCAAAACAAACAACAAAGGGAATATCTCAGAAAATAAAAGAGACCACTGAATAGCTCTGAGCCTTAAACCTCAGCTTCCTGATGTCTTCCATGAGACAGTGGCCTTGAAACCAAGCTTTGTGGGGGACGAGGAAGTAATGTTCTAAATTCCTTGAGTTTCATGAGTCTATCAAGCACTCTGCAGAAGGAGCTAGATCCTAGGGATAATATGCCAGGGACAGAGAGAATCCAGGAGACGACCCAGAGGAGAAATCTATTTCCTCCAGGTGGCCCAGAGGGAAGTCATTAAGTTCAGAGAGTGCATGGGCTGTAGACATAATCCACGTGGGATGTCATGGTCCAGAGGCTTGGAAGTCCAAGACTGAGGTGCCAGCAATCTTCGTTTCATTCTGAGATCTGCGCTCTTGGCTTGTAGACAGCTACTGGCTTTGTTGCGTGCTCATGTGACCTCTTTATGCATTTTAAGGAGCCTCAGACTCACGGCATGATCTCAGAGCCGTGACCTCATGACCTCACTTGGCCTTAATGACATCCTTGGAGGTGCCACCTCCAAACACGGCTGTATAGGGAGGGGGTTGGGTTTCAACACGTGAATCTGTGGGGAACACAAACACCTAATCCATAACAGGACCTTTCCTCGAGGACCCTGGAAGTTGGTGTGCAAACGGCCTTACTCCTCCAGGACCCTGGA